>NW_027278693.1:0-147630 GCF_030028105.1 Mobula birostris | reverse complement strand
TTTTTTGTGTTGATGTGTACAGCCATGAAACAACTTTCAAACTACTCATAATCATGTGGGAAGGTTAACCTAAGGTGTTTCCATTAGGTTTGCAGTAAGTGGTTGGAGTAAAATTGAAATGTATACTATTTGTATTGTCTAAGCATTGCATGCACTGAGATAACAACTTTTTTGTGTTGATGTCTACAGCCATGAAACAACTTTCAAACTACTCATAATCATGTGGAAAGTTAACCTAAAGTGTTTCCATTAGGTTTGCAGTAAGTGCTTTGGTGTAAAATTGAAATGTATACTATTTGTATTGTCTAAGCATTGCATGCACCCAGATAACAACTTTTTTGTGTTGATGTGTACAGCCATGAAACAACTTTCAAACTACTCATAATCATGTGGGAAGTTAACCTAAGGTGTTTCCATTAGGTTTGCAGTAAGTGGTTTGGAGTAAAATTGAAATGTATACTATTTGTATTGTCTAAGCATTGCATGCACTCAGATAACAACTTTTTTGTTTTGATGTGTACAGCCATGAAACAACTTTCAAACTACTCATAATCATGTGGGAAGTTAACCTAAGGTGTTTTCCATTAGGTTTGGCAGTAAGTGCTTTGGTGTAAAATTGAAATGTATACTATTTGTATTGTCTAAGCATTGGATGCACTCAGATAGCAACTTTTTTGTGTTGATGTCTACAGCCATGAAAACAACTTTCAAAACTACTCAATCATGTGGAAAGTTACCTAAGGTGTTTCCATTAGGTTTGCAGTAGGTGCTTTGGTGTAAAATTGAAATGTATACTATTTGTATTGTCTAAGCATTGCATGCACTCAGATAACAACTTTTTTGTTTTGATGTGTACAGCCATGAAACAACTTTCAAACTACTCATAATCATGTGGAAAGTTAACCTAAAGTGTTTCCATTAGGTTTGCAGTAAGTGCTTTGGTGTAAAATTGAAATGTATACTATTTGTATTGTCTAAGCATTGGATGCACTCAGATAACAACTTTTTTGTGTTGATGTCTGCAGCCATGAAACAACTTTCAAACTACTCACAATCATGTGGAAAGTTAACCTAAGGTGTTTCCATTAGGTTTGCAGTAGGTGCTTTGGTGTAAAATTGAAATGTATACTATTTGTATTGTCTAAGCATTGCATGCACTCAGATAACAACTTTTTTGTGTTGATGTGTACAGCCATGAAACAACTTTCAAACTACTCATAATCATGTGGGAAGTTAACCTAAGGTGTTTCCATTAGGTTTGCAGTAAGTGGTTTGGAGTAAAATTGAAATGTATACTATTTGTATTGTCTAAGCATTGCATGCACTGAGATAACAACTTTTTTGTGTTGATGTCTACAGCCATGAAACAACTTTCAAACTACTCACAATCATGTGGAAAGTTAACCTAAGGTGTTTCCATTAGGTTTGCAGTAGGTGCTTTGGTGTAAAATTGAAATGTATACTATTTGTATTGTCTAAGCATTGCATGCACTCAGATAACAACTTTTTTGTTTTGATGTGTACAGCCATGAAACAACTTTCAAACTACTCATAATCATGTGGAAAAGTTAACCTAAAGTGTTTCCATTAGGTTTGCAGTAAGTGCTTTGGTGTAAAATTCAAATGTATACTATTTGTATTGTCTAAGCATTGGATGCACTCAGATAACAACTTTTTGTGTTGATGTCTACAGCCATGAAACAACTTTCAAACTACTCACAATCATGTGGAAAGTTAACCTAAGGTGTTTCCATTAGGTTTGCAGTAGGTGCTTTGGTGTAAAATTGAAATGTATACTATTTGTAATTGTCTAAGCATTGCATGCACTCAGATAACAACTTTTTTGTGTTGATGTGTACAGCCATGAAACAACTTTCAAACTACTCATAATCATGTGGAAAGTTAACCTAAAGTGTTTCCATTAGGTTTGCAGTAAGTGCTTTGGTGTAAAATTGAAATGTATACTATTTGTATTGTCTAAGCATTGCATGCACTCAGATAACAACTTTTTTGTGTTGATGTGTACAGCATGAAACAACTTTCAAACTACTCATAATCATGTGGGAAGTTAACCTAAGGTGTTTCCATTAGGTTTGCAGTAAGTGGTTTGGAGTAAAATTGAAATGTATACTATTTGTATTGTCTAAGCATTGCATGCACTGAGATAACAACTTTTTTGTGTTGATGTCTACAGCCATGAAACAACTTTCAAACTACTCATAATCATGTGGAAAGTTAACCTAAAGTGTTTCCATTAGGTTTGCAGTAAGTGCTTTGGTGTAAAATTGAAATGTATACTATTTGTATTGTCTAAGCATTGGATGCACTCAGATAACAACTTTTTTGTGTTGATGTCTACAGCCATGAAACAACTTTCAAACTACTCACAATCATGTGGAAAGTTAACTTAAGGTGTTTCCATTAGGTTTGCAGTAGGTGCTTTGGTGTAAAATTGAAATGTATACTATTTGTATTGTTAAGCATTGCATGCACTCAGATAACAACTTTTTTGTGTTGATGTGTACAGCCATGAAACAACTTTCAAACTACTCATAATCATGTGGAAAGTTAACCTAAAGTGTTTCCATTAGGTTTGCAGTAAGTGCTTTGGTGTAAAATTGAAATGTATACTATTTGTATTGTCTAAGCATTGCATGCTCTCAGATAACAACTTTCTTGTGTTGATGTGTACAGCCATGAAACAACTTTCAAACTACTCATAATCATGTGGGAAGTTAACCTAAGGTGTTTCCATTAGGTTTGCAGTAAGTGCTTTGGTGTAAAATTCAAATGTATACTATTTGTATTGTCTAAGCATTGGATGCACTCAGATAACAACTTTTTTGTGTTGATGTCTACAGCCATGAAACAACTTTTAAACTACTCACAATCATGTGGAAAGTTAACCTAAGGTGTTTCCATTAGGTTTGCAGTAGGTGCTTTGGTGTAAAATTGAAATGTATACTATTTGTATTGTCCAAGCATTGCATGCACTCAGATAACAACTTTTTTGTTTTGATGTGTACAGCCATGAAACAACTTTCAAACTACTCATAATCATGTGGAAAGTTAACCTAAAGTGTTTCCATTAGGTTTGCAGTAAGTGCTTTGGTGTAAAATTGAAATGTATACTATTTGTATTGTCTAAGCATTGGATGCACTCAGATAACAACTTTTTTGTGTTGATGTCTACAGCCATGAAACAACTTTCAAACTACTCACAATCATGTGGAAAGTTAACCTAAGGTGTTTCCATTAGGTTTGCAGTAGGTGCTTTGGTGTAAAATTGAAATGTATACTATTTGTATTGTCTAAGCATTGCATGCACTCAGATAACAACTTTTTTGTGTTGATGTGTACAGCCATGAAACAACTTTCAAACTACTCATAATCATGTGGAAAGTTAACCTAAAGTGTTTCCATTAGGTTTGCAGTAAGTGCTTTGGTGTAAAATTGAAATGTATACTATTTGTATTGTCTAAGCATTGCATGCACTCAGATAACAACTTTTTTGTGTTGATGTGTACAGCCATGAAACAACTTTCAAACTACTCATAATCATGTGGGAAGTTAACCTAAGGTGTTTCCATTAGGTTTGCAGTAAGTGGTTTGGAGTAAAATTGAAATGTATACTATTTGTATTGTCTAAGCATTGCATGCACTGAGATAACAACTTTTTTGTGTTGATGTCTACAGCCATGAAACAACTTTCAAACTACTCATAATCATGTGGAAAGTTAACCTAAAGTGTTTCCATTAGGTTTGCAGTAAGTGCTTTGGTGTAAAATTGAAATGTATACTATTTGTATTGTCTAAGCATTGCATGCACCCAGATAACAACTTTTTTGTGTTGATGTGTACAGCCATGAAACAACTTTCAAACTACTCATAATCATGTGGGAAGTTAACCTAAGGTGTTTCCATTAGGTTTGCAGTAAGTGGTTTGGAGTAAAATTGAAATGTATACTATTTGTATTGTCTAAGCATTGCATGCACTCAGATAACAACTTTTTTGTTTTGATGTGTACAGCCATGAAACAACTTTCAAACTACTCATAATCATGTGGGAAGTTAACCTAAGGTGTTTCCATTAGGTTTGCAGTAAGTGCTTTGGTGTAAAATTGAAATGTATACTATTTGTATTGTCTAAGCATTGGATGCACTCAGATAGCAACTTTTTTGTGTTGATGTCTACAGCCATGAAACAACTTTCAAACTACTCACAATCATGTGGAAAGTTAACCTAAGGTGTTTCCATTAGGTTTGCAGTAGGTGCTTTGGTGTAAAATTGAAATGTATACTATTTGTATTGTCTAAGCATTGCATGCACTCAGATAACAACTTTTTTGTTTTGATGTGTACAGCCATGAAACAACTTTCAAACTACTCATAATCATGTGGAAAGTTAACCTAAAGTGTTTCCATTAGGTTTGCAGTAAGTGCTTTGGTGTAAAATTGAAATGTATACTATTTGTATTGTCTAAGCATTGGATGCACTCAGATAACAACTTTTTTGTGTTGATGTCTGCAGCCATGAAACAACTTTCAAACTACTCACAATCATGTGGAAAGTTAACCTAAGGTGTTTCCATTAGGTTTGCAGTAGGTGCTTTGGTGTAAAATTGAAATGTATACTATTTGTATTGTCTAAGCATTGCATGCACTCAGATAACAACTTTTTTGTGTTGATGTGTACAGCCATGAAACAACTTTCAAACTACTCATAATCATGTGGGAAGTTAACCTAAGGTGTTTCCATTAGGTTTGCAGTAAGTGGTTTGGAGTAAAATTGAAATGTATACTATTTGTATTGTCTAAGCATTGCATGCACTGAGATAACAACTTTTTTGTGTTGATGTCTACAGCCATGAAACAACTTTCAAACTACTCACAATCATGTGGAAAGTTAACCTAAGGTGTTTCCATTAGGTTTGCAGTAGGTGCTTTGGTGTAAAATTGAAATGTATACTATTTGTATTGTCTAAGCATTGCATGCACTCAGATAACAACTTTTTTGTTTTGATGTGTACAGCCATGAAACAACTTTCAAACTACTCATAATCATGTGGAAAGTTAACCTAAAGTGTTTCCATTAGGTTTGCAGTAAGTGCTTTGGTGTAAAATTCAAATGTATACTATTTGTATTGTCTAAGCATTGGATGCACTCAGATAACAACTTTTTTGTGTTGATGTCTACAGCCATGAAACAACTTTCAAACTACTCACAATCATGTGGAAAGTTAACCTAAGGTGTTTCCATTAGGTTTGCAGTAGGTGCTTTGGTGTAAAATTGAAATGTATACTATTTGTATTGTCTAAGCATTGCATGCACTCAGATAACAACTTTTTTGTGTTGATGTGTACAGCCATGAAACAACTTTCAAACTACTCATAATCATGTGGAAAGTTAACCTAAAGTGTTTCCATTAGGTTTGCAGTAAGTGCTTTGGTGTAAAATTGAAATGTATACTATTTGTATTGTCTAAGCATTGCATGCACTCAGATAACAACTTTTTTGTGTTGATGTGTACAGCCATGAAACAACTTTCAAACTACTCATAATCATGTGGGAAGTTAACCTAAGGTGTTTCCATTAGGTTTGCAGTAAGTGGTTTGGAGTAAAATTGAAATGTATACTATTTGTATTGTCTAAGCATTGCATGCACTGAGATAACAACTTTTTTGTGTTGATGTCTACAGCCATGAAACAACTTTCAAACTACTCATAATCATGTGGAAAGTTAACCTAAAGTGTTTCCATTAGGTTTGCAGTAAGTGCTTTGGTGTAAAATTGAAATGTATACTATTTGTATTGTCTAAGCATTGGATGCACTCAGATAACAACTTTTTTGTGTTGATGTCTACAGCCATGAAACAACTTTCAAACTACTCACAATCATGTGGAAAGTTAACTTAAGGTGTTTCCATTAGGTTTGCAGTAGGTGCTTTGGTGTAAAATTGAAATGTATACTATTTGTATTGTCTAAGCATTGCATGCACTCAGATAACAACTTTTTTGTGTTGATGTGTACAGCCATGAAACAACTTTCAAACTACTCATAATCATGTGGAAAGTTAACCTAAAGTGTTTCCATTAGGTTTGCAGTAAGTGCTTTGGTGTAAAATTGAAATGTATACTATTTGTATTGTCTAAGCATTGCATGCTCTCAGATAACAACTTTCTTGTGTTGATGTGTACAGCCATGAAACAACTTTCAAACTACTCATAATCATGTGGGAAGTTAACCTAAGGTGTTTCCATTAGGTTTGCAGTAAGTGCTTTGGTGTAAAATTCAAATGTATACTATTTGTATTGTCTAAGCATTGGATGCACTCAGATAACAACTTTTTTGTGTTGATGTCTACAGCCATGAAACAACTTTCAAACTACTCACAATCATGTGGAAAGTTAACCTAAGGTGTTTCCATTAGGTTTGCAGTAGGTGCTTTGGTGTAAAATTGAAATGTATACTATTTGTATTGTCTAAGCATTGCATGCACTCAGATAACAACTTTTTTGTGTTGATGTGTACAGCCATGAAACAACTTTCAAACTACTCATAATCATGTGGAAAGTTAACCTAAAGTGTTTCCATTAGGTTTGCAGTAAGTGCTTTGGTGTAAAATTGAAATGTATACTATTTGTATTGTCTAAGCATTGCATGCACTGAGATAACAACTTTTTTGTGTTGATGTCTACAGCCATGAAACAACTTTCAAACTACTCACAATCATGTGGAAAGTTAACCTAAGGTGTTTCCATTAGGTTTGCAGTAGGTGCTTTGGTGTAAAATTCAGATGTGTACTACCTTAATGTCAGAGCATAGTAGTACTGAGAAAGTAACTTTTTTGTCTTGATGAACTGAGGCATGAAACAACTATAAACCTAGTCATACTCATCTGGTAAGTTAACCAAATGTGTTTGCATTAGGTTTGCAGTCAAGACTTTTGAGTACAATTGAAATGTATACTACTTTTATGTCAAAGCATTCTATTCACTGTGAAATCAACTTTTTTGTCTTTATGTGCACAGGTATGAAACAACTTTCAGACATCTCAGAATCATGTGGGAAGTTAACCTAAAGTGTTTCCATTAGGTTTGCAGTAAGTGCTTTGGTGTAAAATTGAAATGTATACTATTTGTATTGTCTAAGCATTGCATGCACTCAGATAACAACTTTTTTGTGTTGATGTGTACAGCCATGAAACAACTTTCAAACTACTCATAATCATGTGGAAAGTTAACCTAAAGTATTTCCATTAGGTTTGCAGTAAGTGCTTTGGTGTAAAATTGAAATGTATACTATTTGTATTGTCTAAGCATTGGATGCACTCAGATAACAACTTTTTTGTGTTGATGTCTACAGCCATGAAACAACTTTCAAACTACTCACAATCATGTGGAAAGTTAACCTAAGGTGTTTCCATTAGGTTTGCAGTAGGTGCTTTGGTGTAAAATTGAAATGTATACTATTTGTATTGTCTAAGCATTGCATGCACTCAGATAACAACTTTTTTGTGTTGATGTGTACAGCCATGAAAGAACTTTCAAACTACTCATAATCATGTGGAAAGTTAACCTAAAGTGTTTCCATTAGGTTTGCAGTAAGTGCTTTGGTGTAAAATTGAAATGTATACTATTTGTATTGTCTAAGCATTGCATGCTCTCAGATAACAACTTTCTTGTGTTGATGTGTACAGCCATGAAACAACTTTCAAACTACTCATAATCATGTGGGAAGTTAACCTAAGGTGTTTCCATTAGGTTTGCAGTAAGTACTTTGGTGTAAAATTGAAATGTATACTGCTTTTATGTCAAAGCATTCTATTCACTGTGAAATCAACTTTTTTGTCTTTATGTGCACAGTAATGAAACAACTTTCAGACATCTCAGAATCATGTGGGAAGTTAATCTAAGTTGTTTCCATTAGGTTTGCAGTAAGTGCTTTGGTGTAAAATTGAAATGTATACTATTTGTATTGTCTAAGCATTGCATGCACTTAGATAGCAACTTTTTTGTGTTGATGTGTACAGCCATGAAACAACTTTCAAACTACTCATAATCATGTGGAAAGTTAACCTAAAGTGTTTCCATTAGGGTTGCAGTAAGTGCTTTGGTGTAAAATTGAAATGTATACTATTTGTATTGTCTAAGCATTGCATGCACTGAGATAACAACTTTTTTGTGTTGATGTGTACAGCCATGAAACAACTTTCAAACTACTCATAATCATGTGGGAATTTAACCTAAGGTGTTTCCATTAGGTTTGCAGTAAGTACTTTGGTGTAAAATTGAAATGTATACTACTTTTATGTCAAAGCATTCTATTCAATGTGAAATCAACTTTTTTGTCTTTATGTGCACAGGTATGAAACAACTTTCAGACATATCAGAATCATTTGGGAAGTTAACCTATAGTGTTTCCATTAGGTTTGCAGTAAGTGCTTTGGTGTAAAATTGAAATGTATACTATTTGTATTGTCTAAGCATTGCATGCACTGAGATAACAACTTTTTTGTGTTGATGTGTACAGCCATGACACAACTTTCAAACTACTCATAATCATGTGGGAAGTTAACCTAAGGTGTTTCCATTAGGTTTGCAGTAAGTGCTTTGGAGTAAAATTGAAATGTATACTATTTGTATTGTCTAAGCATTGCATGCACTGAGATAACAACTTTTTTGTGTTGATGTCTACAGCCATGAAACAACTTTCAAACTACTCACAATCATGTGGAAAGTTAACCTAAGGTGTTTCCATTAGGTTTGCAGTAGGTGCTTTGGTGTAAAATTCAGATGTGTACTACCTTAATGTCAGAGCATAGTAGTACTGAGAAAGTAACTTTTTTGTCTTGATGAACTGAGGCATGAAACAACTATAAACCTAGTCATACTCATCTGGTAAGTTAACCAAATGTGTTTGCATTAGGTTTGCAGTCAAGACTTTTGAGTACAATTGAAATGTATACTACCTTTATGGCAAAGCATTCTATTCACTGTGAAATCAACTTTTTTTGTCTTTATGTGCACAGGTATGAAACAACTTTCAGACATCTCAGAATCATGTGGGAAGTTAACCTAAAGTGTTTCCATTAGGTTTGCAGTAAGTGCTTTGGTGTAAAATTGAAATGTATACTATTTGTATTGTCTAAGCATTGCATGCACTGAGATAACAACCTTTTTGTGTTGATGTCTACAGCCATGAAACAACTTTCAAACTACTCACAATCATGTGGAAAGTTAACCTAAGGTGTTTCCATTAGGTTTGCAGTAGGTGCTTTGGAGTAAAATTGAAATGTATACTATTTGTATTGTCTAAGCATTGCATGCACTCAGATAACAACTTTTTTGTGTTGATGTCTACAGCCATGAAACAACTTTCAAACTACTCACAATCATGTGGAAAGTTAACCTAAGGTGTTTCCATTAGGTTTGCAGTAGGTGCTTTGGTGTAAAATTGAAATGTATACTATTTGTATTGTCTAAGCATTGCATGCACTCAGATAACAACTTTTTTGTGTTGATGTCTACAGCCATGAAACAACTTTCAAACTACTCATAATCATGTGGAAAGTTAACCTAAAGTGTTTCCATTAGGTTTGCAGTAAGTGCTTTGGTGTAAAATTGAAATGTATACTATTTGTATTGTCTAAGCATTGCATGCACTCAGATAACAACTTTTTTGTGTTGATGTCTACAGCCATGAAACAACTTTCAAACTACTCATAATCATGTGGAAAGTTAACCTAAAGTGTTTCCATTAGGTTTGCAGTAAGTGCTTTGGTGTAAAATTGAAATGTATACTATTTGTATTGTCTAAGCATTGCATGCACTCAGATAACAACTTTTTTGTGTTGATGTCTACAGCCATGAAACAACTTTCAAACTACTCACAATCATGTGGAAAGTTAACCTAAGGTGTTTCCATTAGGTTTGCAGTAGGTGCTTTGGTGTAAAATTGAAATGTATACTATTTGTATTGTCTAAGCATTGCATGCACTCAGATAAAAACTTTTTTGTTTTGATGTGTACAGCCATGAAACAACTTTCAAACTACTCATAATCATGTGGGAAGTTAACCTAAGGTGTTTCCATTAGGTTTGCAGTAAGTGCTTTGGTGTAAAATTGAAATGTATACTATTTGTATTGTCTAAGCATTGGATGCACTCAGATAACAACTTTTTTGTGTTGATGTCTACAGCCATGAAACAACTTTCAAACTACTCACAATCATGTGGAAAGTTAACTTAAGGTGTTTCCATTAGGTTTGCAGTAGGTGCTTTGGTGTAAAATTGAAATGTATACTATTTGTATTGTCTAAGCATTGCATGCACTCAGATAACAACTTTTTTGTGTTGATGTGTACAGCCATGAAACAACTTTCAAACTACTCATAATCATGTGGAAAGTTAACCTAAAGTGTTTCCATTAGGTTTGCAGTAAGTGCTTTGGTGTAAAATTGAAATGTATACTATTTGTATTGTCTAAGCATTGCATGCTCTCAGATAACAACTTTCTTGTGTTGATGTGTACAGCCATGAAACAACTTTCAAACTACTCATAATCATGTGGGAAGTTAACCTAAGGTGTTTCCATTAGGTTTGCAGTAAGTACTTTGGTGTAAAATTGAAATGTATACTGCTTTTATGTCAAAGCATTCTATTCACTGTGAAATCAACTTTTTTGTCTTTATGTGCACAGTAATGAAACAACTTTCAGACATCTCAGAATCATGTGGGAAGTTAATCTAAGTTGTTTCCATTAGGTTTGCAGTAAGTGCTTTGGTGTAAAATTGAAATGTATACTATTTGTATTGTCTAAGCATTGCATGCACTTAGATAGCAACTTTTTTGTGTTGATGTGTACAGCCATGAAACAACTTTCAAACTACTCATAATCATGTGGAAAGTTAACCTAAAGTGTTTCCATTAGGGTTGCAGTAAGTGCTTTGGTGTAAAATTGAAATGTATACTATTTGTATTGTCTAAGCATTGCATGCACTGAGATAACAACTTTTTTGTGTTGATGTGTACAGCCATGAAACAACTTTCAAACTACTCATAATCATGTGGGAAGTTAACCTAAGGTGTTTCCATTAGGTTTGCAGTAAGTGCTTTGGAGTAAAATTGAAATGTATACTATTTGTATTGTCTAAGCATTGCATGCACTGAGATAACAACTTTTTTGTGTTGATGTCTACAGCCATGAAACAACTTTCAAACTACTCACAATCATGTGGAAAGTTAACCTAAGGTGTTTCCATTAGGTTTGCAGTAGGTGCTTTGGTGTAAAATTCAGATGTGTACTACCTTAATGTCAGAGCATAGTAGTACTGAGAAAGTAACTTTTTTGTCTTGATGAACTGAGGCATGAAACAACTATAAACCTAGTCATACTCATCTGGTAAGTTAACCAAATGTGTTTGCATTAGGTTTGCAGTCAAGACTTTTGAGTACAATTGAAATGTATACTACTTTTATGTCAAAGCATTCTATTCACTGTGAAATCAACTTTTTTGTCTTTATGTGCACAGGTATGAAACAACTTTCAGACATCTCAGAATCATGTGGGAAGTTAACCTAAAGTGTTTCCATTAGGTTTGCAGTAAGTGCTTTGGTGTAAAATTGAAATGTATACTATTTGTATTGTCTAAGCATTGCATGCACTCAGATAACAACTTTTTTGTGTTGATGTGTACAGCCATGAAACAACTTTCAAACTACTCATAATCATGTGGAAAGTTAACCTAAAGTATTTCCATTAGGTTTGCAGTAAGTGCTTTGGTGTAAAATTGAAATGTATACTATTTGTATTGTCTAATCATTGCATGCACTCAGATAACAACTTTTTTGTGTTGATGTGTACAGCCATGAAACAACTTTCAAACTACTCATAATCATGTGGGAAGTTAATCTAAGGTGTTTCCATTAGGTTTGCAGTAAGTGGTTTGGAGTAAAATTGAAATGTATACTATTTGTATTGTCTAAGCTTTGCATGCACTGAGATAACAACTTTTTTGTGTTGATGTCTACAGCCATGAAACAACTTTCAAACTACTCACAATCATGTGGAAAGTTAACCTAAGGTGTTTCCATTAGGTTTGCAGTAGGTGCTTTGGTGTAAAATTGAAATGTATACTATTTGTATTGTCTAAGCATTGCAAGCACTCAGATAACAACTTTTTTGTTTTGATGTGTACAGCCATGAAACAACTTTCAAACTACTCATAATCATGTGGGAAGTTAACCTAAGGTGTTTCCATTAGGTTTGCAGTAAGTGCTTTGGTGTAAAATTGAAATGTATACTCTTTGTATTGTCTAAGCATTGGATGCACTCAGATAACAACTTTTTTGTGTTGATGTCTACAGCCATGAAACAACTTTCAAACTACTCACAATCATGTGGAAAGTTAACCTAAGGTGTTTCCATTAGGTTTGCAGTAGGTGCTTTGGTGTAAAATTGAAATGTATACTATTTGTATTGTCTAAGCATTGCATGCACTCAGATAACAACTTTTTTGTTTTGATGTGTACAGCCATGAAACAACTTTCAAACTCCTCATAATCATGTGGAAAGTTAACCTAAAGTGTTTCCATTAGGTTTGCAGTAAGTGCTTTGGTGTAAAATTGAAATGTATACTATTTGTATTGTCTAAGCATTGGATGCACTCAGATAACAACTTTTTTGTGTTGATGTCTACAGCCATGAAACAACTTTCAAACTACTCACAATCATGTGGAAAGTTAACCTAAGGTGTTTCCATTAGGTTTGCAGTAGGTGCTTTGGTGTAAAATTGAAATGTATACTATTTGTATTGTCTAAGCATTGCATGCACTCAGATAACAACTTTTTTGTGTTGATGTGTACAGCCATGAAACAACTTTCAAACTACTCATAATCATGTGGAAAGTTAACCTAAAGTATTTCCATTAGGTTTGCAGTAAGTGCTTTGGTGTAAAATTGAAATGTATACTATTTGTATTGTCTAATCATTGCATGCACTCAGATAACAACTTTTTTGTGTTGATGTGTACAGCCATGAAACAACTTTCAAACTACTCATAATCATGTGGGAAGTTAATCTAAGGTGTTTCCATTAGGTTTGCAGTAAGTGGTTTGGAGTAAAATTGAAATGTATACTATTTGTATTGTCTAAGCTTTGCATGCACTGAGATAACAACTTTTTTGTGTTGATGTCTACAGCCATGAAACAACTTTCAAACTACTCACAATCATGTGGAAAGTTAACCTAAGGTGTTTCCATTAGGTTTGCAGTAGGTGCTTTGGTGTAAAATTGAAATGTATACTATTTGTATTGTCTAAGCATTGCAAGCACTCAGATAACAACTTTTTTGTTTTGATGTGTACAGCCATGAAACAACTTTCAAACTACTCATAATCATGTGGGAAGTTAACCTAAGGTGTTTCCATTAGGTTTGCAGTAAGTGCTTTGGTGTAAAATTGAAATGTATACTATTTGTATTGTCTAAGCATTGGATGCACTCAGATAACAACTTTTTTGTGTTGATGTCTACAGCCATGAAACAACTTTTAAACTACTCACAATCATGTGGAAAGTTAACCTAAGGTGTTTCCATTAGGTTTGCAGTAGGTGCTTTGGTGTAAAATTGAAATGTATACTATTTGTATTGTCCAAGCATTGCATGCACTCAGATAACAACTTTTTTGTTTTGATGTGTACAGCCATGAAACAACTTTCAAACTACTCATAATCATGTGGAAAGTTAACCTAAAGTGTTTCCATTAGGTTTGCAGTAAGTGCTTTGGTGTAAAATTGAAATGTATACTATTTGTATTGTCTAAGCATTGGATGCACTCAGATAACAACTTTTTTGTGTTGATGTCTACAGCCATGAAACAACTTTCAAACTACTCACAATCATGTGGAAAGTTAACCTAAGGTGTTTCCATTAGGTTTGCAGTAGGTGCTTTGGTGTAAAATTGAAATGTATACTATTTGTATTGTCTAAGCATTGCATGCACTCAGATAACAACTTTTTTGTGTTGATGTGTACAGCCATGAAACAACTTTCAAACTACTCATAATCATGTGGAAAGTTAACCTAAAGTGTTTCCATTAGGTTTGCAGTAAGTGCTTTGGTGTAAAATTGAAATGTATACTATTTGTATTGTCTAAGCATTGCATGCACTCAGATAACAACTTTTTTGTGTTGATGTGTACAGCCATGAAACAACTTTCAAACTACTCATAATCATGTGGGAAGTTAACCTAAGGTGTTTCCATTAGGTTTGCAGTAAGTGGTTTGGAGTAAAATTGAAATGTATACTATTTGTATTGTCTAAGCATTGCATGCACTGAGATAACAACTTTTTTGTGTTGATGTCTACAGCCATGAAACAACTTTCAAACTACTCATAATCATGTGGAAAGTTAACCTAAAGTGTTTCCATTAGGTTTGCAGTAAGTGCTTTGGTGTAAAATTGAAATGTATACTATTTGTATTGTCTAAGCATTGCATGCACCCAGATAACAACTTTTTTGTGTTGATGTGTACAGCCATGAAACAACTTTCAAACTACTCATAATCATGTGGGAAGTTAACCTAAGGTGTTTCCATTAGGTTTGCAGTAAGTGGTTTGGAGTAAAATTGAAATGTATACTATTTGTATTGTCTAAGCATTGCATGCACTCAGATAACAACTTTTTTGTTTTGATGTGTACAGCCATGAAACAACTTTCAAACTACTCATAATCATGTGGGAAGTTAACCTAAGGTGTTTCCATTAGGTTTGCAGTAAGTGCTTTGGTGTAAAATTGAAATGTATACTATTTGTATTGTCTAAGCATTGGATGCACTCAGATAGCAACTTTTTTGTGTTGATGTCTACAGCCATGAAACAACTTTCAAACTACTCACAATCATGTGGAAAGTTAACCTAAGGTGTTTCCATTAGGTTTGCAGTAGGTGCTTTGGTGTAAAATTGAAATGTATACTATTTGTATTGTCTAAGCATTGCATGCACTCAGATAACAACTTTTTTGTTTTGATGTGTACAGCCATGAAACAACTTTCAAACTACTCATAATCATGTGGAAAGTTAACCTAAAGTGTTTCCATTAGGTTTGCAGTAAGTGCTTTGGTGTAAAATTGAAATGTATACTATTTGTATTGTCTAAGCATTGGATGCACTCAGATAACAACTTTTTTGTGTTGATGTCTGCAGCCATGAAACAACTTTCAAACTACTCACAATCATGTGGAAAGTTAACCTAAGGTGTTTCCATTAGGTTTGCAGTAGGTGCTTTGGTGTAAAATTGAAATGTATACTATTTGTATTGTCTAAGCATTGCATGCACTCAGATAACAACTTTTTTGTGTTGATGTGTACAGCCATGAAACAACTTTCAAACTACTCATAATCATGTGGGAAGTTAACCTAAGGTGTTTCCATTAGGTTTGCAGTAAGTGGTTTGGAGTAAAATTGAAATGTATACTATTTGTATTGTCTAAGCATTGCATGCACTGAGATAACAACTTTTTTGTGTTGATGTCTACAGCCATGAAACAACTTTCAAACTACTCACAATCATGTGGAAAGTTAACCTAAGGTGTTTCCATTAGGTTTGCAGTAGGTGCTTTGGTGTAAAATTGAAATGTATACTATTTGTATTGTCTAAGCATTGCATGCACTCAGATAACAACTTTTTTGTTTTGATGTGTACAGCCATGAAACAACTTTCAAACTACTCATAATCATGTGGAAAGTTAACCTAAAGTGTTTCCATTAGGTTTGCAGTAAGTGCTTTGGTGTAAAATTCAAATGTATACTATTTGTATTGTCTAAGCATTGGATGCACTCAGATAACAACTTTTTTGTGTTGATGTCTACAGCCATGAAACAACTTTCAAACTACTCACAATCATGTGGAAAGTTAACCTAAGGTGTTTCCATTAGGTTTGCAGTAGGTGCTTTGGTGTAAAATTGAAATGTATACTATTTGTATTGTCTAAGCATTGCATGCACTCAGATAACAACTTTTTTGTGTTGATGTGTACAGCCATGAAACAACTTTCAAACTACTCATAATCATGTGGAAAGTTAACCTAAAGTGTTTCCATTAGGTTTGCAGTAAGTGCTTTGGTGTAAAATTGAAATGTATACTATTTGTATTGTCTAAGCATTGCATGCACTCAGATAACAACTTTTTTGTGTTGATGTGTACAGCCATGAAACAACTTTCAAACTACTCATAATCATGTGGGAAGTTAACCTAAGGTGTTTCCATTAGGTTTGCAGTAAGTGGTTTGGAGTAAAATTGAAATGTATACTATTTGTATTGTCTAAGCATTGCATGCACTGAGATAACAACTTTTTTGTGTTGATGTCTACAGCCATGAAACAACTTTCAAACTACTCATAATCATGTGGAAAGTTAACCTAAAGTGTTTCCATTAGGTTTGCAGTAAGTGCTTTGGTGTAAAATTGAAATGTATACTATTTGTATTGTCTAAGCATTGGATGCACTCAGATAACAACTTTTTTGTGTTGATGTCTACAGCCATGAAACAACTTTCAAACTACTCACAATCATGTGGAAAGTTAACTTAAGGTGTTTCCATTAGGTTTGCAGTAGGTGCTTTGGTGTAAAATTGAAATGTATACTATTTGTATTGTCTAAGCATTGCATGCACTCAGATAACAACTTTTTTGTGTTGATGTGTACAGCCATGAAACAACTTTCAAACTACTCATAATCATGTGGAAAGTTAACCTAAAGTGTTTCCATTAGGTTTGCAGTAAGTGCTTTGGTGTAAAATTGAAATGTATACTATTTGTATTGTCTAAGCATTGCATGCTCTCAGATAACAACTTTCTTGTGTTGATGTGTACAGCCATGAAACAACTTTCAAACTACTCATAATCATGTGGGAAGTTAACCTAAGGTGTTTCCATTAGGTTTGCAGTAAGTGCTTTGGTGTAAAATTCAAATGTATACTATTTGTATTGTCTAAGCATTGGATGCACTCAGATAACAACTTTTTTGTGTTGATGTCTACAGCCATGAAACAACTTTCAAACTACTCACAATCATGTGGAAAGTTAACCTAAGGTGTTTCCATTAGGTTTGCAGTAGGTGCTTTGGTGTAAAATTGAAATGTATACTATTTGTATTGTCTAAGCATTGCATGCACTCAGATAACAACTTTTTTGTGTTGATGTGTACAGCCATGAAACAACTTTCAAACTACTCATAATCATGTGGAAAGTTAACCTAAAGTGTTTCCATTAGGTTTGCAGTAAGTGCTTTGGTGTAAAATTGAAATGTATACTATTTGTATTGTCTAAGCATTGCATGCACTGAGATAACAACTTTTTTGTGTTGATGTCTACAGCCATGAAACAACTTTCAAACTACTCACAATCATGTGGAAAGTTAACCTAAGGTGTTTCCATTAGGTTTGCAGTAGGTGCTTTGGTGTAAAATTCAGATGTGTACTACCTTAATGTCAGAGCATAGTAGTACTGAGAAAGTAACTTTTTTGTCTTGATGAACTGAGGCATGAAACAACTATAAACCTAGTCATACTCATCTGGTAAGTTAACCAAATGTGTTTGCATTAGGTTTGCAGTCAAGACTTTTGAGTACAATTGAAATGTATACTACTTTTATGTCAAAGCATTCTATTCACTGTGAAATCAACTTTTTTGTCTTTATGTGCACAGGTATGAAACAACTTTCAGACATCTCAGAATCATGTGGGAAGTTAACCTAAAGTGTTTCCATTAGGTTTGCAGTAAGTGCTTTGGTGTAAAATTGAAATGTATACTATTTGTATTGTCTAAGCATTGCATGCACTCAGATAACAACTTTTTTGTGTTGATGTGTACAGCCATGAAACAACTTTCAAACTACTCATAATCATGTGGAAAGTTAACCTAAAGTATTTCCATTAGGTTTGCAGTAAGTGCTTTGGTGTAAAATTGAAATGTATACTATTTGTATTGTCTAAGCATTGGATGCACTCAGATAACAACTTTTTTGTGTTGATGTCTACAGCCATGAAACAACTTTCAAACTACTCACAATCATGTGGAAAGTTAACCTAAGGTGTTTCCATTAGGTTTGCAGTAGGTGCTTTGGTGTAAAATTGAAATGTATACTATTTGTATTGTCTAAGCATTGCATGCACTCAGATAACAACTTTTTTGTGTTGATGTGTACAGCCATGAAAGAACTTTCAAACTACTCATAATCATGTGGAAAGTTAACCTAAAGTGTTTCCATTAGGTTTGCAGTAAGTGCTTTGGTGTAAAATTGAAATGTATACTATTTGTATTGTCTAAGCATTGCATGCTCTCAGATAACAACTTTCTTGTGTTGATGTGTACAGCCATGAAACAACTTTCAAACTACTCATAATCATGTGGGAAGTTAACCTAAGGTGTTTCCATTAGGTTTGCAGTAAGTACTTTGGTGTAAAATTGAAATGTATACTGCTTTTATGTCAAAGCATTCTATTCACTGTGAAATCAACTTTTTTGTCTTTATGTGCACAGTAATGAAACAACTTTCAGACATCTCAGAATCATGTGGGAAGTTAATCTAAGTTGTTTCCATTAGGTTTGCAGTAAGTGCTTTGGTGTAAAATTGAAATGTATACTATTTGTATTGTCTAAGCATTGGATGCACTCAGATAACAACTTTTTTGTGTTGATGTCTACAGCCATGAAACAACTTTCAAACTACTCACAATCATGTGGAAAGTTAACTTAAGGTGTTTCCATTAGGTTTGCAGTAGGTGCTTTGGTGTAAAATTGAAATGTATACTATTTGTATTGTCTAAGCATTGCATGCACTCAGATAACAACTTTTTTGTGTTGATGTGTACAGCCATGAAACAACTTTCAAACTACTCATAATCATGTGGAAAGTTAACCTAAAGTGTTTCCATTAGGTTTGCAGTAAGTGCTTTGGTGTAAAATTGAAATGTATACTATTTGTATTGTCTAAGCATTGCATGCTCTCAGATAACAACTTTCTTGTGTTGATGTGTACAGCCATGAAACAACTTTCAAACTACTCATAATCATGTGGGAAGTTAACCTAAGGTGTTTCCATTAGGTTTGCAGTAAGTACTTTGGTGTAAAATTGAAATGTATACTGCTTTTATGTCAAAGCATTCTATTCACTGTGAAATCAACTTTTTTGTCTTTATGTGCACAGTAATGAAACAACTTTCAGACATCTCAGAATCATGTGGGAAGTTAATCTAAGTTGTTTCCATTAGGTTTGCAGTAAGTGCTTTGGTGTAAAATTGAAATGTATACTATTTGTATTGTCTAAGCATTGCATGCACTTAGATAGCAACTTTTTTGTGTTGATGTGTACAGCCATGAAACAACTTTCAAACTACTCATAATCATGTGGAAAGTTAACCTAAAGTGTTTCCATTAGGGTTGCAGTAAGTGCTTTGGTGTAAAATTGAAATGTATACTATTTGTATTGTCTAAGCATTGCATGCACTGAGATAACAACTTTTTTGTGTTGATGTGTACAGCCATGAAACAACTTTCAAACTACTCATAATCATGTGGGAAGTTAACCTAAGGTGTTTCCATTAGGTTTGCAGTAAGTGCTTTGGAGTAAAATTGAAATGTATACTATTTGTATTGTCTAAGCATTGCATGCACTGAGATAACAACTTTTTTGTGTTGATGTCTACAGCCATGAAACAACTTTCAAACTACTCACAATCATGTGGAAAGTTAACCTAAGGTGTTTCCATTAGGTTTGCAGTAGGTGCTTTGGTGTAAAATTCAGATGTGTACTACCTTAATGTCAGAGCATAGTAGTACTGAGAAAGTAACTTTTTTGTCTTGATGAACTGAGGCATGAAACAACTATAAACCTAGTCATACTCATCTGGTAAGTTAACCAAATGTGTTTGCATTAGGTTTGCAGTCAAGACTTTTGAGTACAATTGAAATGTATACTACTTTTATGTCAAAGCATTCTATTCACTGTGAAATCAACTTTTTTGTCTTTATGTGCACAGGTATGAAACAACTTTCAGACATCTCAGAATCATGTGGGAAGTTAACCTAAAGTGTTTCCATTAGGTTTGCAGTAAGTGCTTTGGTGTAAAATTGAAATGTATACTATTTGTATTGTCTAAGCATTGCATGCACTCAGATAACAACTTTTTTGTGTTGATGTGTACAGCCATGAAACAACTTTCAAACTACTCATAATCATGTGGGAAGTTAACCTAAGGTGTTTCCATTAGGTTTGCAGTAAGTGGTTTGGAGTAAAATTGAAATGTATACTATTTGTATTGTCTAAGCATTGCATGCACTGAGATAACAACTTTTTTGTGTTGATGTCTACAGCCATGAAACAACTTTCAAACTACTCACAATCATGTGGAAAGTTAACCTAAGGTGTTTCCATTAGGTTTGCAGTAGGTGCTTTGGTGTAAAATTGAAATGTATACTATTTGTATTGTCTAAGCATTGCATGCACTCAGATAACAACTTTTTTGTTTTGATGTGTACAGCCATGAAACAACTTTCAAACTACTCATAATCATGTGGAAAGTTAACCTAAAGTGTTTCCATTAGGTTTGCAGTAAGTGCTTTGGTGTAAAATTCAAATGTATACTATTTGTATTGTCTAAGCATTGGATGCACTCAGATAACAACTTTTTTGTGTTGATGTCTACAGCCATGAAACAACTTTCAAACTACTCACAATCATGTGGAAAGTTAACCTAAGGTGTTTCCATTAGGTTTGCAGTAGGTGCTTTGGTGTAAAATTGAAATGTATACTATTTGTATTGTCTAAGCATTGCATGCACTCAGATAACAACTTTTTTGTGTTGATGTGTACAGCCATGAAACAACTTTCAAACTACTCATAATCATGTGGAAAGTTAACCTAAAGTGTTTCCATTAGGTTTGCAGTAAGTGCTTTGGTGTAAAATTGAATGTATACTATTTGTATTGTCTAAGCATTGCATGCTCTCAGATAACAACTTTCTTGTGTTGATGTGTACAGCCATGAAACAACTTTCAAACTACTCATAATCATGTGGGAAGTTAACCTAAGGTGTTTCCATTAGGTTTGCAGTAAGTACTTTGGTGTAAAATTGAAATGTATACTGCTTTTATGTCAAAGCATTCTATTCACTGTGAAATCAACTTTTTTGTCTTTATGTGCACAGTAATGAAACAACTTTCAGACATCTCAGAATCATGTGGGAAGTTAATCTAAGTTGTTTCCATTAGGTTTGCAGTAAGTGCTTTGGTGTAAAATTGAAATGTATACTATTTGTATTGTCTAAGCATTGCATGCACTTAGATAGCAACTTTTTTGTGTTGATGTGTACAGCCATGAAACAACTTTCAAACTACTCATAATCATGTGGAAAGTTAACCTAAAGTGTTTCCATTAGGGTTGCAGTAAGTGCTTTGGTGTAAAATTGAAATGTATACTATTTGTATTGTCTAAGCATTGCATGCACTGAGATAACAACTTTTTTGTGTTGATGTGTACAGCCATGAAACAACTTTCAAACTACTCATAATCATGTGGGAAGTTAACCTAAGGTGTTTCCATTAGGTTTGCAGTAAGTACTTTGGTGTAAAATTGAAATGTATACTACTTTTATGTCAAAGCATTCTATTCAATGTGAAATCAACTTTTTTGTCTTTATGTGCACAGGTATGAAACAACTTTCAGACATATCAGAATCATTTGGGAAGTTAACCTAAAGTGTTTCCATTAGGTTTGCAGTAAGTGCTTTGGTGTAAAATTGAAATGTATACTATTTGTATTGTCTAAGCATTGCATGCACTGAGATAACAACTTTTTTGTGTTGATGTGTACAGCCATGACACAACTTTCAAACTACTCATAATCATGTGGGAAGTTAACCTAAGGTGTTTTCCATTAGGTTTGCAGTAAGTGCTTTGGAGTAAAATTGAAATGTATACTATTTGTATTGTCTAAGCATTGCATGCACTGAGATAACAACTTTTTTGTGTTGATGTCTACAGCCATGAAACAACTTTCAAACTACTCACAATCATGTGGAAAGTTAACCTAAGGTGTTTCCATTAGGTTTGCAGTAGGTGCTTTGGTGTAAAATTCAGATGTGTACTACCTTAATGTCAGAGCATAGTAGTACTGAGAAAGTAACTTTTTTGTCTTGATGAACTGAGGCATGAAACAACTATAAACCTAGTCATACTCATCTGGTAAGTTAACCAAATGTGTTTGCATTAGGTTTGCAGTCAAGACTTTTGAGTACAATTGAAATGTATACTACTTTTATGTCAAAGCATTCTATTCACTGTGAAATCAACTTTTTTGTCTTTATGTGCACAGGTATGAAACAACTTTCAGACATCTCAGAATCATGTGGGAAGTTAACCTAAAGTGTTTCCATTAGGTTTGCAGTAAGTGCTTTGGTGTAAAATTGAAATGTATACTATTTGTATTGTCTAAGCATTGCATGCACTGAGATAACAACCTTTTTGTGTTGATGTCTACAGCCATGAAACAACTTTCAAACTACTCACAATCATGTGGAAAGTTAACCTAAGGTGTTTCCATTAGGTTTGCAGTAGGTGCTTTGGAGTAAAATTGAAATGTATACTATTTGTATTGTCTAAGCATTGCATGCACTCAGATAACAACTTTTTTGTGTTGATGTCTACAGCCATGAAACAACTTTCAAACTACTCACAATCATGTGGAAAGTTAACCTAAGGTGTTTCCATTAGGTTTGCAGTAGGTGCTTTGGTGTAAAATTGAAATGTATACTATTTGTATTGTCTAAGCATTGCATGCACTCAGATAACAACTTTTTTGTGTTGATGTCTACAGCCATGAAACAACTTTCAAACTACTGACAATCATGTGGAAAGTTAACCTAAGGTGTTTCCATTAGGTTTGCAGTAGGTGCTTTGGTGTAAAATTGAAATGTATACTATTTGTATTGTCTAAGCATTGCATGCACTCAGATAACAACTTTTTTGTGTTGATGTGTACAGCCATGAAACAACTTTCAAACTACTCATAATCATGTGGAAAGTTAACCTAAAGTGTTTCCATTAGGTTTGCAGTAAGTGCTTTGGTGTAAAATTGAAATGTATACTATTTGTATTGTCTAAGCATTGCATGCACTCAGATAACAACTTTTCTGTGTTGATGTCTACAGCCATGAAACAACTTTCAAACTACTCATAATCATGTGGAAAGTTAACCTAAAGTGTTTCCATTAGGTTTGCAGTAAGTGCTTTGGTGTAAAATTGAAATGTATACTATTTGTATTGTCTAAGCATTGCATGCACTCAGATAACAACTTTTTTGTGTTGATGTCTACAGCCATGAAACAACTTTCAAACTACTCACAATCATGTGGAAAGTTAACCTATGGTGTTTCCATTAGGTTTGCAGTAGGTGCTTTGGTGTAAAATTGAAATGTATACTATTTGTATTGTCTAAGCATTGCATGCACTCAGATAAAAACTTTTTTGTTTTGATGTGTACAGCCATGAAACAACTTTCAAACTACTCATAATCATGTGGGAAGTTAACCTAAGGTGTTTCCATTAGGTTTGCAGTAAGTGCTTTGGTGTAAAATTGAAATGTATACTATTTGTATTGTCTAAGCATTGGATGCACTCAGATAACAACTTTTTTGTGTTGATGTCTACAGCCATGAAACAACTTTCAAACTACTCACAATCATGTGGAAAGTTAACCTAAGGTGTTTCCATTAGGTTTGCAGTAGGTGCTTTGGTGTAAAATTGAAATGTATACTATTTGTATTGTCTAAGCATTGCATGCACTCAGATAACAACTTTTTTGTTTTGATGTGTACAGCCATGAAACAACTTTCAAACTACTCATAATCATGTGGAAAGTTAACCTAAAGTGTTTCCATTAGGTTTGCAGTAAGTGCTTTGGTGTAAAATTGAAATGTATACTATTTGTATTGTCTAAGCATTGGATGCACTCAGATAACAACTTTTTTGTGTTGATGTCTACAGCCATGAAACAACTTTCAAACTACTCACAATCATGTGGAAAGTTAACCTAAGGTGTTTCCATTAGGTTTGCAGTAGGTGCTTTGGTGTAAAATTGAAATGTATACTATTTGTATTGTCTAAGCATTGCATGCACTCAGATAACAACTTTTTTGTGTTGATGTGTACAGCCATGAAAGAACTTTCAAACTACTCATAATCATGTGGAAAGTTAACCTAAAGTGTTTCCATTAGGTTTGCAGTAAGTGCTTTGGTGTAAAATTGAAATGTATACTATTTGTATTGTCTAAGCATTGCATGCTCTCAGATAACAACTTTCTTGTGTTGATGTGTACAGCCATGAAACAACTTTCAAACTACTCATAATCATGTGGGAAGTTAACCTAAGGTGTTTCCATTAGGTTTGCAGTAAGTACTTTGGTGTAAAATTGAAATGTATACTGCTTTTATGTCAAAGCATTCTATTCACTGTGAAATCAACTTTTTTGTCTTTATGTGCACAGTAATGAAACAACTTTCAGACATCTCAGAATCATGTGGGAAGTTAATCTAAGTTGTTTCCATTAGGTTTGCAGTAAGTGCTTTGGTGTAAAATTGAAATGTATACTATTTGTATTGTCTAAGCATTGCATGCACTTAGATAGCAACTTTTTTGTGTTGATGTGTACAGCCATGAAACAACTTTCAAACTACTCATAATCATGTGGAAAGTTAACCTAAAGTGTTTCCATTAGGGTTGCCGTAAGTGCTTTGGTGTAAAATTGAAATGTATACTATTTGTATTGTCTAAGCATTGCATGCACTGAGATAACAACTTTTTTGTGTTGATGTGTACAGCCATGAAACAACTTTCAAACTACTCATAATCATGTGGGAAGTTAACCTAAGGTGTTTCCATTAGGTTTGCAGTAAGTACTTTGGTGTAAAATTGAAATGTATACTACTTTTATGTCAAAGCATTCTATTCAATGTGAAATCAACTTTTTTGTCTTTATGTGCACAGGTATGAAACAACTTTCAGACATATCAGAATCATTTGGGAAGTTAACCTAAAGTGTTTCCATTAGGTTTGCAGTAAGTGCTTTGGTGTAAAATTGAAATGTATACTATTTGTATTGTCTAAGCATTGCATGCACTGAGATAACAACTTTTTTGTGTTGATGTGTACAGCCATGACACAACTTTCAAACTACTCATAATCATGTGGGAAGTTAACCTAAGGTGTTTCCATTAGGTTTGCAGTAAGTGTTTTGGAGTAAAATTGAAATGTATACTATTTGTATTGTCTAAGCATTGCATGCACTGAGATAACAACTTTTTTGTGTTGATGTCTACAGCCATGAAACAACTTTCAAACTACTCACAATCATGTGGAAAGTTAACCTAAGGTGTTTCCATTAGGTTTGCAGTAGGTGCTTTGGTGTAAAATTCAGATGTGTACTACCTTAATGTCAGAGCATAGTAGTACTGAGAAAGTAACTTTTTTGTCTTGATGAACTGAGGCATGAAACAACTATAAACCTAGTCATACTCATCTGGTAAGTTAACCAAATGTGTTTGCATTAGGTTTGCAGTCAAGACTTTTGAGTACAATTGAAATGTATACTACTTTTATGTCAAAGCATTCTATTCACTGTGAAATCAACTTTTTTTGTCTTTATGTGCACAGGTATGAAACAACTTTCAGACATCTCAGAATCATGTGGGAAGTTAACCTAAAGTGTTTCCATTAGGTTTGCAGTAAGTGCTTTGGTGTAAAATTGAAATGTATACTATTTGTATTGTCTAAGCATTGCATGCACTGAGATAACAACCTTTTTGTGTTGATGTCTACAGCCATGAAACAACTTTCAAACTACTCACAATCATGTGGAAAGTTAACCTAAGGTGTTTCCATTAGGTTTGCAGTAGGTGCTTTGGAGTAAAATTGAAATGTATACTATTTGTATTGTCTAAGCATTGCATGCACTCAGATAACAACTTTTTTGTGTTGATGTCTACAGCCATGAAACAACTTTCAAACTACTCACAATCATGTGGAAAGTTAACCTAAGGTGTTTCCATTAGGTTTGCAGTAGGTGCTTTGGTGTAAAATTGAAATGTATACTATTTGTATTGTCTAAGCATTGCATGCACTCAGATAACAACTTTTTTGTGTTGATGTCTACAGCCATGAAACAACTTTCAAACTACTCACAATCATGTGGAAAGTTAACCTAAGGTGTTTCCATTAGGTTTGCAGTAGGTGCTTTGGTGTAAAATTGAAATGTATACTATTTGTATTGTCTAAGCATTGCATGCACTCAGATAACAACTTTTTTGTGTTGATGTGTACAGCCATGAAACAACTTTCAAACTACTCATAATCATGTGGAAAGTTAACCTAAAGTGTTTCCATTAGGTTTGCAGTAAGTGCTTTGGTGTAAAATTGAAATGTATACTACTTGTATTGTCTAAGCATTGCATGCACTCAGATAACAACTTTTTTGTGTTGATGTCTACAGCCATGAAACAACTTTCAAACTACTCATAATCATGTGGAAAGTTAACCTAAAGTGTTTCCATTAGGTTTGCAGTAAGTGCTTTGGTGTAAAATTGAAATGTATACTATTTGTATTGTCTAAGCATTGCATGCACTCAGATAACAACTTTTTTGTGTTGATGTCTACAGCCATGAAACAACTTTCAAACTACTCACAATCATGTGGAAAGTTAACCTAAGGTGTTTCCATTAGGTTTGCAGTAGGTGCTTTGGTGTAAAATTGAAATGTATACTATTTGTATTGTCTAAGCATTGCATGCACTCAGATAAAAACTTTTTTGTTTTGATGTGTACAGCCATGAAACAACTTTCAAACTACTCATAATCATGTGGGAAGTTAACCTAAGGTGTTTCCATTAGGTTTGCAGTAAGTGCTTTGGTGTAAAATTGAAATGTATACTATTTGTATTGTCTAAGCATTGGATGCACTCAGATAACAACTTTTTTGTGTTGATGTCTACAGCCATGAAACAACTTTCAAACTACTCACAATCATGTGGAAAGTTAACCTAAGGTGTTTCCATTAGGTTTGCAGTAGGTGCTTTGGTGTAAAATTGAAATGTATACTATTTGTATTGTCTAAGCATTGCATGCACTCAGATAACAACTTTTTTGTTTTGATGTGTACAGCCATGAAACAACTTTCAAACTACTCATAATCATGTGGAAAGTTAACCTAAAGTGTTTCCATTAGGTTTGCAGTAAGTGCTTTGGTGTAAAATTGAAATGTATACTATTTGTATTGTCTAAGCATTGGATGCACTCAGATAACAACTTTTTTGTGTTGATGTCTACAGCCATGAAACAACTTTCAAACTACTCACAATCATGTGGAAAGTTAACCTAAGGTGTTTCCATTAGGTTTGCAGTAGGTGCTTTGGTGTAAAATTGAAATGTATACTATTTGTATTGTCTAAGCATTGCATGCACTCAGATAACAACTTTTTTGTGTTGATGTGTACAGCCATGAAAGAACTTTCAAACTACTCATAATCATGTGGAAAGTTAACCTAAAGTGTTTCCATTAGGTTTGCAGTAAGTGCTTTGGTGTAAAATTGAAATGTATACTATTTGTATTGTCTAAGCATTGCATGCTCTCAGATAACAACTTTCTTGTGTTGATGTGTACAGCCATGAAACAACTTTCAAACTACTCATAATCATGTGGGAAGTTAACCTAAGGTGTTTCCATTAGGTTTGCAGTAAGTACTTTGGTGTAAAATTGAAATGTATACTGCTTTTATGTCAAAGCATTCTATTCACTGTGAAATCAACTTTTTTGTCTTTATGTGCACAGTAATGAAACAACTTTCAGACATCTCAGAATCATGTGGGAAGTTAATCTAAGTTGTTTCCATTAGGTTTGCAGTAAGTGCTTTGGTGTAAAATTGAAATGTATACTATTTGTATTGTCTAAGCATTTCATGCACTTAGATAGCAACTTTTTTGTGTTGATGAGTACAGCCATGAAACAACTTTCAAACTACTCATAATCATGTGGAAAGTTAACCTAAAGTGTTTCCATTAGGGTTGCAGTAAGTGCTTTGGTGTAAAATTGAAATGTATACTATTTGTATTGTCTAAGCATTGCATGCACTGAGATAACAACTTTTTTGTGTTGATGTGTACAGCCATGAAACAACTTTCAAACTACTCATAATCATGTGGGAAGTTAACCTAAGGTGTTTCCATTAGGTTTGCAGTAAGTACTTTGGTGTAAAATTGAAATGTATACTACTTTTATGTCAAAGCATTCTATTCAATGTGAAATCAACTTTTTTGTCTTTATGTGCACAGGTATGAAACAACTTTCAGACATATCAGAATCATTTGGGAAGTTAACCTAAAGTGTTTCCATTAGGTTTGCAGTAAGTGCTTTGGTGTAAAATTGAAATGTATACTATTTGTATTGTCTAAGCATTGCATGCACTGAGATAACAACTTTTTTGTGTTGATGTGTACAGCCATGACACAACTTTCAAACTACTCATAATCATGTGGGAAGTTAACCTAAGGTGTTTCCATTAGGTTTGCAGTAAGTGCTTTGGAGTAAAATTGAAATGTATACTATTTGTATTGTCTAAGCATTGCATGCACTGAGATAACAACTTTTTTGTGTTGATGTCTACAGCCATGAAACAACTTTCAAACTACTCACAATCATGTGGAAAGTTAACCTAAGGTGTTTCCATTAGGTTTGCAGTAGGTGCTTTGGAGTAAAATTGAAATGTATACTATTTGTATTGTCTAAGCATTGCATGCACTCAGATAACAACTTTTTTGTGTTGATGTCTACAGCCATGAAACAACTTTCAAACTACTCACAATCATGTGGAAAGTTAACCTAAGGTGTTTCCATTAGGTTTGCAGTAGGTGCTTTGGTGTAAAATTGAAATGTATACTATTTGTATTGTCTAAGCATTGCATGCACTCAGATAACAACTTTTTTGTGTTGATGTCTACAGCCATGAAACAACTTTCAAACTACTCACAATCATGTGGAAAGTTAACCTAAGGTGTTTCCATTAGGTTTGCAGTAGGTGCTTTGGTGTAAAATTGAAATGTATACTATTTGTATTGTCTAAGCATTGCATGCACTCAGATAACAACTTTTTTGTGTTGATGTGTACAGCCATGAAACAACTTTCAAACTACTCATAATCATGTGGAAAGTTAACCTAAAGTGTTTCCATTAGGTTTGCAGTAAGTGCTTTGGTGTAAAATTGAAATGTATACTATTTGTATTGTCTAAGCATTGCATGCACTCAGATAACAACTTTTTTGTGTTGATGTCTACAGCCATGAAACAACTTTCAAACTACTCATAATCATGTGGAAAGTTAACCTAAAGTGTTTCCATTAGGTTTGCAGTAAGTGCTTTGGTGTAAAATTGAAATGTATACTATTTGTATTGTCTAAGCATTGCATGCACTCAGATAACAACTTTTTTGTGTTGATGTCTACAGCCATGAAACAACTTTCAAACTACTCACAATCATGTGGAAAGTTAACCTAAGGTGTTTCCATTAGGTTTGCAGTAGGTGCTTTGGTGTAAAATTGAAATGTATACTATTTGTATTGTCTAAGCATTGCATGCACTCAGATAAAAACTTTTTTGTTTTGATGTGTACAGCCATGAAACAACTTTCAAACTACTCATAATCATGTGGGAAGTTAACCTAAGGTGTTTCCATTAGGTTTGCAGTAAGTGCTTTGGTGTAAAATTGAAATGAATACTGCTTTTATGTCAAAGCATTCTATTCACTGTGAAATCAACTTTTTTGTCTTTATGTGCACAGTAATGAAACAACTTTCAGACATCTCAGAATCATGTGGGAAGTTAATCTAAGTTGTTTCCATTAGGTTTGCAGTAAGTGCTTTGGTGTAAAATTGAAATGTATACTATTTGTATTGTCTAAGCATTGCATGCACTTAGATAGCAACTTTTTTGTGTTGATGTGTACAGCCATGAAACAACTTTCAAACTACTCATAATCATGTGGAAAGTTAACCTAAAGTGTTTCCATTAGGGTTGCCGTAAGTGCTTTGGTGTAAAATTGAAATGTATACTATTTGTATTGTCTAAGCATTGCATGCACTGAGATAACAACTTTTTTGTGTTGATGTGTACAGCCATGAAACAACTTTCAAACTACTCATAATCATGTGGGAAGTTAACCTAAGGTGTTTCCATTAGGTTTGCAGTAAGTACTTTGGTGTAAAATTGAAATGTATACTACTTTTATGTCAAAGCATTCTATTCAATGTGAAATCAACTTTTTTGTCTTTATGTGCACAGGTATGAAACAACTTTCAGACATATCAGAATCATTTGGGAAGTTAACCTAAAGTGTTTCCATTAGGTTTGCAGTAAGTGCTTTGGTGTAAAATTGAAATGTATACTATTTGTATTGTCTAAGCATTGCATGCACTGAGATAACAACTTTTTTGTGTTGATGTGTACAGCCATGACACAACTTTCAAACTACTCATAATCATGTGGGAAGTTAACCTAAGGTGTTTCCATTAGGTTTGCAGTAAGTGTTTTGGAGTAAAATTGAAATGTATACTATTTGTATTGTCTAAGCATTGCATGCACTGAGATAACAACTTTTTTGTGTTGATGTCTACAGCCATGAAACAACTTTCAAACTACTCACAATCATGTGGAAAGTTAACCTAAGGTGTTTCCATTAGGTTTGCAGTAGGTGCTTTGGTGTAAAATTCAGATGTGTACTACCTTAATGTCAGAGCATAGTAGTACTGAGAAAGTAACTTTTTTGTCTTGATGAACTGAGGCATGAAACAACTATAAACCTAGTCATACTCATCTGGTAAGTTAACCAAATGTGTTTGCATTAGGTTTGCAGTCAAGACTTTTGAGTACAATTGAAATGTATACTACTTTTATGTCAAAGCATTCTATTCACTGTGAAATCAACTTTTTTTGTCTTTATGTGCACAGGTATGAAACAACTTTCAGACATCTCAGAATCATGTGGGAAGTTAACCTAAAGTGTTTCCATTAGGTTTGCAGTAAGTGCTTTGGTGTAAAATTGAAATGTATACTATTTGTATTGTCTAAGCATTGCATGCACTGAGATAACAACCTTTTTGTGTTGATGTCTACAGCCATGAAACAACTTTCAAACTACTCACAATCATGTGGAAAGTTAACCTAAGGTGTTTCCATTAGGTTTGCAGTAGGTGCTTTGGAGTAAAATTGAAATGTATACTATTTGTATTGTCTAAGCATTGCATGCACTCAGATAACAACTTTTTTGTGTTGATGTCTACAGCCATGAAACAACTTTCAAACTACTCACAATCATGTGGAAAGTTAACCTAAGGTGTTTCCATTAGGTTTGCAGTAGGTGCTTTGGTGTAAAATTGAAATGTATACTATTTGTATTGTCTAAGCATTGCATGCACTCAGATAACAACTTTTTTGTGTTGATGTCTACAGCCATGAAACAACTTTCAAACTACTCACAATCATGTGGAAAGTTAACCTAAGGTGTTTCCATTAGGTTTGCAGTAGGTGCTTTGGTGTAAAATTGAAATGTATACTATTTGTATTGTCTAAGCATTGCATGCACTCAGATAACAACTTTTTTGTGTTGATGTGTACAGCCATGAAACAACTTTCAAACTACTCATAATCATGTGGAAAGTTAACCTAAAGTGTTTCCATTAGGTTTGCAGTAAGTGCTTTGGTGTAAAATTGAAATGTATACTACTTGTATTGTCTAAGCATTGCATGCACTCAGATAACAACTTTTTTGTGTTGATGTCTACAGCCATGAAACAACTTTCAAACTACTCATAATCATGTGGAAAGTTAACCTAAAGTGTTTCCATTAGGTTTGCAGTAAGTGCTTTGGTGTAAAATTGAAATGTATACTATTTGTATTGTCTAAGCATTGCATGCACTCAGATAACAACTTTTTTGTGTTGATGTCTACAGCCATGAAACAACTTTCAAACTACTCACAATCATGTGGAAAGTTAACCTAAGGTGTTTCCATTAGGTTTGCAGTAGGTGCTTTGGTGTAAAATTGAAATGTATACTATTTGTATTGTCTAAGCATTGCATGCACTCAGATAAAAACTTTTTTGTTTTGATGTGTACAGCCATGAAACAACTTTCAAACTACTCATAATCATGTGGGAAGTTAACCTAAGGTGTTTCCATTAGGTTTGCAGTAAGTGCTTTGGTGTAAAATTGAAATGTATACTATTTGTATTGTCTAAGCATTGGATGCACTCAGATAACAACTTTTTTGTGTTGATGTCTACAGCCATGAAACAACTTTCAAACTACTCACAATCATGTGGAAAGTTAACCTAAGGTGTTTCCATTAGGTTTGCAGTAGGTGCTTTGGTGTAAAATTGAAATGTATACTATTTGTATTGTCTAAGCATTGCATGCACTCAGATAACAACTTTTTTGTTTTGATGTGTACAGCCATGAAACAACTTTCAAACTACTCATAATCATGTGGAAAGTTAACCTAAAGTGTTTCCATTAGGTTTGCAGTAAGTGCTTTGGTGTAAAATTGAAATGTATACTATTTGTATTGTCTAAGCATTGGATGCACTCAGATAACAACTTTTTTGTGTTGATGTCTACAGCCATGAAACAACTTTCAAACTACTCACAATCATGTGGAAAGTTAACCTAAGGTGTTTCCATTAGGTTTGCAGTAGGTGCTTTGGTGTAAAATTGAAATGTATACTATTTGTATTGTCTAAGCATTGCATGCACTCAGATAACAACTTTTTTGTGTTGATGTGTACAGCCATGAAAGAACTTTCAAACTACTCATAATCATGTGGAAAGTTAACCTAAAGTGTTTCCATTAGGTTTGCAGTAAGTGCTTTGGTGTAAAATTGAAATGTATACTATTTGTATTGTCTAAGCATTGCATGCTCTCAGATAACAACTTTCTTGTGTTGATGTGTACAGCCATGAAACAACTTTCAAACTACTCATAATCATGTGGGAAGTTAACCTAAGGTGTTTCCATTAGGTTTGCAGTAAGTACTTTGGTGTAAAATTGAAATGTATACTGCTTTTATGTCAAAGCATTCTATTCACTGTGAAATCAACTTTTTTGTCTTTATGTGCACAGTAATGAAACAACTTTCAGACATCTCAGAATCATGTGGGAAGTTAATCTAAGTTGTTTCCATTAGGTTTGCAGTAAGTGCTTTGGTGTAAAATTGAAATGTATACTATTTGTATTGTCTAAGCATTTCATGCACTTAGATAGCAACTTTTTTGTGTTGATGAGTACAGCCATGAAACAACTTTCAAACTACTCATAATCATGTGGAAAGTTAACCTAAAGTGTTTCCATTAGGGTTGCAGTAAGTGCTTTGGTGTAAAATTGAAATGTATACTATTTGTATTGTCTAAGCATTGCATGCACTGAGATAACAACTTTTTTGTGTTGATGTGTACAGCCATGAAACAACTTTCAAACTACTCATAATCATGTGGGAAGTTAACCTAAGGTGTTTCCATTAGGTTTGCAGTAAGTACTTTGGTGTAAAATTGAAATGTATACTACTTTTATGTCAAAGCATTCTATTCAATGTGAAATCAACTTTTTTGTCTTTATGTGCACAGGTATGAAACAACTTTCAGACATATCAGAATCATTTGGGAAGTTAACCTAAAGTGTTTCCATTAGGTTTGCAGTAAGTGCTTTGGTGTAAAATTGAAATGTATACTATTTGTATTGTCTAAGCATTGCATGCACTGAGATAACAACTTTTTTGTGTTGATGTGTACAGCCATGACACAACTTTCAAACTACTCATAATCATGTGGGAAGTTAACCTAAGGTGTTTCCATTAGGTTTGCAGTAAGTGCTTTGGAGTAAAATTGAAATGTATACTATTTGTATTGTCTAAGCATTGCATGCACTGAGATAACAACTTTTTTGTGTTGATGTCTACAGCCATGAAACAACTTTCAAACTACTCACAATCATGTGGAAAGTTAACCTAAGGTGTTTCCATTAGGTTTGCAGTAGGTGCTTTGGAGTAAAATTGAAATGTATACTATTTGTATTGTCTAAGCATTGCATGCACTCAGATAACAACTTTTTTGTGTTGATGTCTACAGCCATGAAACAACTTTCAAACTACTCACAATCATGTGGAAAGTTAACCTAAGGTGTTTCCATTAGGTTTGCAGTAGGTGCTTTGGTGTAAAATTGAAATGTATACTATTTGTATTGTCTAAGCATTGCATGCACTCAGATAACAACTTTTTTGTGTTGATGTCTACAGCCATGAAACAACTTTCAAACTACTCACAATCATGTGGAAAGTTAACCTAAGGTGTTTCCATTAGGTTTGCAGTAGGTGCTTTGGTGTAAAATTGAAATGTATACTATTTGTATTGTCTAAGCATTGCATGCACTCAGATAACAACTTTTTTGTGTTGATGTGTACAGCCATGAAACAACTTTCAAACTACTCATAATCATGTGGAAAGTTAACCTAAAGTGTTTCCATTAGGTTTGCAGTAAGTGCTTTGGTGTAAAATTGAAATGTATACTATTTGTATTGTCTAAGCATTGCATGCACTCAGATAACAACTTTTTTGTGTTGATGTCTACAGCCATGAAACAACTTTCAAACTACTCATAATCATGTGGAAAGTTAACCTAAAGTGTTTCCATTAGGTTTGCAGTAAGTGCTTTGGTGTAAAATTGAAATGTATACTATTTGTATTGTCTAAGCATTGCATGCACTCAGATAACAACTTTTTTGTGTTGATGTCTACAGCCATGAAACAACTTTCAAACTACTCACAATCATGTGGAAAGTTAACCTAAGGTGTTTCCATTAGGTTTGCAGTAGGTGCTTTGGTGTAAAATTGAAATGTATACTATTTGTATTGTCTAAGCATTGCATGCACTCAGATAAAAACTTTTTTGTTTTGATGTGTACAGCCATGAAACAACTTTCAAACTACTCATAATCATGTGGGAAGTTAACCTAAGGTGTTTCCATTAGGTTTGCAGTAAGTGCTTTGGTGTAAAATTGAAATGAATACTATTTGTATTGTCTAAGCATTGGATGCACTCAGATAACAACTTTTTTGTGTTGATGTCTACAGCCATGAAACAACTTTCAAACTACTCACAATCATGTGGAAAGTTAACCTAAGGTGTTTCCATTAGGTTTGCAGTAGGTGCTTTGGTGTAAAATTGAAATGTATACTATTTGTATTGTCTAAGCATTGCATGCACTCAGATAACAACTTTTTTGTTTTGATGTGTACAGCCATGAAACAACTTTCAAACTACTCATAATCATGTGGAAAGTTAACCTAAAGTGTTTCCATTAGGTTTGCAGTAAGTGCTTTGGTGTAAAATTGAAATGTATACTATTTGTATTGTCTAAGCATTGGATGCACTCAGATAACAACTTTTTTGTGTTGATGTCTACAGCCATGAAACAACTTTCAAACTACTCACAATCATGTGGAAAGTTAACCTAAGGTGTTTCCATTAGGTTTGCAGTAGGTGCTTTGGTGTAAAATTGAAATGTATACTATTTGTATTGTCTAAGCATTGCATGCACTCAGATAACAACTTTTTTGTGTTGATGTGTACAGCCATGAAAGAACTTTCAAACTACTCATAATCATGTGGAAAGTTAACCTAAAGTGTTTCCATTAGGTTTGCAGTAAGTGCTTTGGTGTAAAATTGAAATGTATACTATTTGTATTGTCTAAGCATTGCATGCACTCAGATAACAACTTTTTTGTGTTGATGTGTACAGCCATGAAACAACTTTCAAACTACTCATAATCATGTGGGAAGTTAACCTAAGGTGTTTCCATTAGGTTTGCAGTAAGTGGTTTGGAGTAAAATTGAAATGTATACTATTTGTATTGTCTAAGCATTGCATGCACTGAGATAACAACTTTTTTGTGTTGATGTCTACAGCCATGAAACAACTTTCAAACTACTCATAATCATGTGGAAAGTTAACCTAAAGTGTTTCCATTAGGTTTGCAGTAAGTGCTTTGGTGTAAAATTGAAATGTATACTATTTGTATTGTCTAAGCATTGGATGCACTCAGATAACAACTTTTTTGTGTTGATGTCTACAGCCATGAAACAACTTTCAAACTACTCACAATCATGTGGAAAGTTAACTTAAGGTGTTTCCATTAGGTTTGCAGTAGGTGCTTTGGTGTAAAATTGAAATGTATACTATTTGTATTGTCTAAGCATTGCATGCACTTAGATAGCAACTTTTTTGTGTTGATGTGTACAGCCATGAAACAACTTTCAAACTACTCATAATCATGTGGAAAGTTAACCTAAAGTGTTTCCATTAGGGTTGCAGTAAGTGCTTTGGTGTAAAATTGAAATGTATACTACTTTTATGTCAAAGCATTCTATTCAATGTGAAATCAACTTTTTTGTCTTTATGTGCACAGGTATGAAACAACTTTCAGACATATCAGAATCATTTGGGAAGTTAACCTAAAGTGTTTCCATTAGGTTTGCAGTAAGTGCTTTGGTGTAAAATTGAAATGTATACTATTTGTATTGTCTAAGCATTGCATGCACTGAGATAACAACTTTTTTGTGTTGATGTGTACAGCCATGACACAACTTTCAAACTACTCATAATCATGTGGGAAGTTAACCTAAGGTGTTTCCATTAGGTTTGCAGTAAGTGCTTTGGAGTAAAATTGAAATGTATACTATTTGTATTGTCTAAGCATTGCATGCACTCAGATAAAAACTTTTTTGTTTTGATGTGTACAGCCATGAAACAACTTTCAAACTACTCATAATCATGTGGGAAGTTAACCTAAGGTGTTTCCATTAGGTTTGCAGTAAGTGCTTTGGTGTAAAATTGAAATGTATACTATTTGTATTGTCTAAGCATTGGATGCACTCAGATAACAACTTTTTTGTGTTGATGTCTACAGCCATGAAACAACTTTCAAACTACTCACAATCATGTGGAAAGTTAACCTAAGGTGTTTCCATTAGGTTTGCAGTAGGTGCTTTGGTGTAAAATTGAAATGTATACTATTTGTATTGTCTAAGCATTGCATGCACTCAGATAACAACTTTTTTGTTTTGATGTGTACAGCCATGAAACAACTTTCAAACTACTCATAATCATGTGGAAAGTTAACCTAAAGTGTTTCCATTAGGTTTGCAGTAAGTGCTTTGGTGTAAAATTGAAATGTATACTATTTGTATTGTCTAAGCATTGGATGCACTCAGATAACAACTTTTTTGTGTTGATGTCTACAGCCATGAAACAACTTTCAAACTACTCACAATCATGTGGAAAGTTAACCTAAGGTGTTTCCATTAGGTTTGCAGTAGGTGCTTTGGTGTAAAATTGAAATGTATACTATTTGTATTGTCTAAGCATTGCATGCACTCAGATAACAACTTTTTTGTGTTGATGTGTACAGCCATGAAAGAACTTTCAAACTACTCATAATCATGTGGAAAGTTAACCTAAAGTGTTTCCATTAGGTTTGCAGTAAGTGCTTTGGTGTAAAATTGAAATGTATACTATTTGTATTGTCTAAGCATTGCATGCTCTCAGATAACAACTTTCTTGTGTTGATGTGTACAGCCATGAAACAACTTTCAAACTACTCATAATCATGTGGGAAGTTAACCTAAGGTGTTTCCATTAGGTTTGCAGTAAGTACTTTGGTGTAAAATTGAAATGTATACTGCTTTTATGTCAAAGCATTCTATTCACTGTGAAATCAACTTTTTTGTCTTTATGTGCACAGTAATGAAACAACTTTCAGACATCTCAGAATCATGTGGGAAGTTAATCTAAGTTGTTTCCATTAGGTTTGCAGTAAGTGCTTTGGTGTAAAATTGAAATGTATACTATTTGTATTGTCTAAGCATTTCATGCACTTAGATAGCAACTTTTTTGTGTTGATGAGTACAGCCATGAAACAACTTTCAAACTACTCATAATCATGTGGAAAGTTAACCTAAAGTGTTTCCATTAGGGTTGCAGTAAGTGCTTTGGTGTAAAATTGAAATGTATACTATTTGTATTGTCTAAGCATTGCATGCACTGAGATAACAACTTTTTTGTGTTGATGTGTACAGCCATGAAACAACTTTCAAACTACTCATAATCATGTGGGAAGTTAACCTAAGGTGTTTCCATTAGGTTTGCAGTAAGTACTTTGGTGTAAAATTGAAATGTATACTACTTTTATGTCAAAGCATTCTATTCAATGTGAAATCAACTTTTTTGTCTTTATGTGCACAGGTATGAAACAACTTTCAGACATATCAGAATCATTTGGGAAGTTAACCTAAAGTGTTTCCATTAGGTTTGCAGTAAGTGCTTTGGTGTAAAATTGAAATGTATACTATTTGTATTGTCTAAGCATTGCATGCACTGAGATAACAACTTTTTTGTGTTGATGTGTACAGCCATGACACAACTTTCAAACTACTCATAATCATGTGGGAAGTTAACCTAAGGTGTTTCCATTAGGTTTGCAGTAAGTGCTTTGGAGTAAAATTGAAATGTATACTATTTGTATTGTCTAAGCATTGCATGCACTGAGATAACAACTTTTTTGTGTTGATGTCTACAGCCATGAAACAACTTTCAAACTACTCACAATCATGTGGAAAGTTAACCTAAGGTGTTTCCATTAGGTTTGCAGTAGGTGCTTTGGAGTAAAATTGAAATGTATACTATTTGTATTGTCTAAGCATTGCATGCACTCAGATAACAACTTTTTTGTGTTGATGTCTACAGCCATGAAACAACTTTCAAACTACTCACAATCATGTGGAAAGTTAACCTAAGGTGTTTCCATTAGGTTTGCAGTAGGTGCTTTGGTGTAAAATTGAAATGTATACTATTTGTATTGTCTAAGCATTGCATGCACTCAGATAACAACTTTTTTGTGTTGATGTCTACAGCCATGAAACAACTTTCAAACTACTCACAATCATGTGGAAAGTTAACCTAAGGTGTTTCCATTAGGTTTGCAGTAGGTGCTTTGGTGTAAAATTGAAATGTATACTATTTGTATTGTCTAAGCATTGCATGCACTCAGATAACAACTTTTTTGTGTTGATGTGTACAGCCATGAAACAACTTTCAAACTACTCATAATCATGTGGAAAGTTAACCTAAAGTGTTTCCATTAGGTTTGCAGTAAGTGCTTTGGTGTAAAATTGAAATGTATACTATTTGTATTGTCTAAGCATTGCATGCACTCAGATAACAACTTTTTTGTGTTGATGTCTACAGCCATGAAACAACTTTCAAACTACTCATAATCATGTGGAAAGTTAACCTAAAGTGTTTCCATTAGGTTTGCAGTAAGTGCTTTGGTGTAAAATTGAAATGTATACTATTTGTATTGTCTAAGCATTGCATGCACTCAGATAACAACTTTTTTGTGTTGATGTCTACAGCCATGAAACAACTTTCAAACTACTCACAATCATGTGGAAAGTTAACCTAAGGTGTTTCCATTAGGTTTGCAGTAGGTGCTTTGGTGTAAAATTGAAATGTATACTATTTGTATTGTCTAAGCATTGCATGCACTCAGATAAAAACTTTTTTGTTTTGATGTGTACAGCCATGAAACAACTTTCAAACTACTCATAATCATGTGGGAAGTTAACCTAAGGTGTTTCCATTAGGTTTGCAGTAAGTGCTTTGGTGTAAAATTGAAATGAATACTATTTGTATTGTCTAAGCATTGGATGCACTCAGATAACAACTTTTTTGTGTTGATGTCTACAGCCATGAAACAACTTTCAAACTACTCACAATCATGTGGAAAGTTAACCTAAGGTGTTTCCATTAGGTTTGCAGTAGGTGCTTTGGTGTAAAATTGAAATGTATACTATTTGTATTGTCTAAGCATTGCATGCACTCAGATAACAACTTTTTTGTTTTGATGTGTACAGCCATGAAACAACTTTCAAACTACTCATAATCATGTGGAAAGTTAACCTAAAGTGTTTCCATTAGGTTTGCAGTAAGTGCTTTGGTGTAAAATTGAAATGTATACTATTTGTATTGTCTAAGCATTGGATGCACTCAGATAACAACTTTTTTGTGTTGATGTCTACAGCCATGAAACAACTTTCAAACTACTCACAATCATGTGGAAAGTTAACCTAAGGTGTTTCCATTAGGTTTGCAGTAGGTGCTTTGGTGTAAAATTGAAATGTATACTATTTGTATTGTCTAAGCATTGCATGCACTCAGATAACAACTTTTTTGTGTTGATGTGTACAGCCATGAAAGAACTTTCAAACTACTCATAATCATGTGGAAAGTTAACCTAAAGTGTTTCCATTAGGTTTGCAGTAAGTGCTTTGGTGTAAAATTGAAATGTATACTATTTGTATTGTCTAAGCATTGCATGCACTCAGATAACAACTTTTTTGTGTTGATGTGTACAGCCATGAAACAACTTTCAAACTACTCATAATCATGTGGGAAGTTAACCTAAGGTGTTTCCATTAGGTTTGCAGTAAGTGGTTTGGAGTAAAATTGAAATGTATACTATTTGTATTGTCTAAGCATTGCATGCACTGAGATAACAACTTTTTTGTGTTGATGTCTACAGCCATGAAACAACTTTCAAACTACTCATAATCATGTGGAAAGTTAACCTAAAGTGTTTCCATTAGGTTTGCAGTAAGTGCTTTGGTGTAAAATTGAAATGTATACTATTTGTATTGTCTAAGCATTGGATGCACTCAGATAACAACTTTTTTGTGTTGATGTCTACAGCCATGAAACAACTTTCAAACTACTCACAATCATGTGGAAAGTTAACTTAAGGTGTTTCCATTAGGTTTGCAGTAGGTGCTTTGGTGTAAAATTGAAATGTATACTATTTGTATTGTCTAAGCATTGCATGCACTTAGATAGCAACTTTTTTGTGTTGATGTGTACAGCCATGAAACAACTTTCAAACTACTCATAATCATGTGGAAAGTTAACCTAAAGTGTTTCCATTAGGGTTGCAGTAAGTGCTTTGGTGTAAAATTGAAATGTATACTACTTTTATGTCAAAGCATTCTATTCAATGTGAAATCAACTTTTTTGTCTTTATGTGCACAGGTATGAAACAACTTTCAGACATATCAGAATCATTTGGGAAGTTAACCTAAAGTGTTTCCATTAGGTTTGCAGTAAGTGCTTTGGTGTAAAATTGAAATGTATACTATTTGTATTGTCTAAGCATTGCATGCACTGAGATAACAACTTTTTTGTGTTGATGTGTACAGCCATGACACAACTTTCAAACTACTCATAATCATGTGGGAAGTTAACCTAAGGTGTTTCCATTAGGTTTGCAGTAAGTGCTTTGGAGTAAAATTGAAATGTATACTATTTGTATTGTCTAAGCATTGCATGCACTGAGATAACAACTTTTTTGTGTTGATGTCTACAGCCATGAAACAACTTTCAAACTACTCACAATCATGTGGAAAGTTAACCTAAGGTGTTTCCATTAGGTTTGCAGTAGGTGCTTTGGTGTAAAATTCAGATGTGTACTACCTTAATGTCAGAGCATAGTAGTACTGAGAAAGTAACTTTTTTGTCTTGATGAACTGAGGCATGAAACAACTATAAACCTAGTCATACTCATCTGGTAAGTTAACCAAATGTGTTTGCATTAGGTTTGCAGTCAAGACTTTTGAGTACAATTGAAATGTATACTACTTTTATGTCAAAGCATTCTATTCACTGTGAAATCAACTTTTTTGTCTTTATGTGCACAGGTATGAAACAACTTTCAGACATCTCAGAATCATGTGGGAAGTTAACCTAAAGTGTTTCCATTAGGTTTGCAGTAAGTGCTTTGGTGTAAAATTGAAATGTATACTATTTGTATTGTCTAAGCATTGCATGCACTGAGATAACAACCTTTTTGTGTTGATGTCTACAGCCATGAAACAACTTTCAAACTACTCACAATCATGTGGAAAGTTAACCTAAGGTGTTTCCATTAGGTTTGCAGTAGGTGCTTTGGAGTAAAATTGAAATGTATACTATTTGTATTGTCTAAGCATTGCATGCACTCAGATAACAACTTTTTTGTGTTGATGTCTACAGCCATGAAACAACTTTCAAACTACTCACAATCATGTGGAAAGTTAACCTAAGGTGTTTCCATTAGGTTTGCAGTAGGTGCTTTGGTGTAAAATTGAAATGTATACTATTTGTATTGTCTAAGCATTGCATGCACTCAGATAACAACTTTTTTGATTTGATGTGTACAGCCATGAAACAACTTTCAAACTACTCATAATCATGTGGGAAGTTAACCTAAGGTGTTTCCATTAGGTTTGCAGTAAGTGCTTTGGTGTAAAATTGAAATGTATACTATTTGTATTGTCTAAGCATTGGATGCACTCAGATAACAACTTTTTTGTGTTGATGTCTACAGCCATGAAACAACTTTCAAACTACTCACAATCATGTGGAAAGTTAACCTAAGGTGTTTCCATTAGGTTTGCAGTAGGTGCTTTGGTGTAAAATTGAAATGTATACTATTTGTATTGTCTAACAATTGCATGCACTCAGATAACAACTTTTTTGTTTTGATGTGTACAGCCGTGAAACAACTTTCAAACTCCTCATAATCATGTGGAAAGTTAACCTAAAGTGTTTCCATTAGGTTTGCAGTAAGTGCTTTGGTGTAAAATTGAAATGTATACTATTTGTATTGTCTAAGCATTGGATGCACTCAGATAACAACTTTTTTGTGTTGATGTCTACAGCCATGAAACAACTTTCAAACTACTCACAATCATGTGGAAAGTTAACCTAAGGTGTTTCCATTAGGTTTGCAGTAGGTGCTTTGGTGTAAAATTGAAATGTATACTATTTGTATTGTCTAAGCATTGCATGCACTCAGATAACAACTTTTTTGTGTTGATGTGTACAGCCATGAAACAACTTTCAAACTACTCATAATCATGTGGAAAGTTAACCTAAAGTATTTCCATTAGGTTTGCAGTAAGTGCTTTGGTGTAAAATTGAAATGTATACTATTTGTATTGTTCTAATCATTGCATGCACTCAGATAACAACTTTTTTGTGTTGATGTGTACAGCCATGAAACAACTTTCAAACTACTCATAATCATGTGGGAAGTTAATCTAAGGTGTTTCCATTAGGTTTGCAGTAAGTGGTTTGGAGTAAAATTGAAATGTATACTATTTGTATTGTCTAAGCATTGCATGCACTGAGATAACAACTTTTTTGTGTTGATGTCTACAGCCATGAAACAACTTTCAAACTACTCACAATCATGTGGAAAGTTAACCTAAGGTGTTTCCATTAGGTTTGCAGTAGGTGCTTTGGTGAAAATTGAAATGTATACTATTTGTATTGTCTAAGCATTGCATGCACTCAGATAACAACTTTTTTGTTTTGATGTGTACAGCCATGAAACAACTTTCAAACTACTCATAATCATGTGGGAAGTTAACCTAAGGTGTTTCCATTAGGTTTGCAGTAAGTGCTTTGGTGTAAAATTGAAATGTATACTATTTGTATTGTCTAAGCATTGCATGCACTGAGATAACAACCTTTTTGTGTTGATGTCTACAGCCATGAAACAACTTTCAAACTACTCACAATCATGTGGAAAGTTAACCTAAGGTGTTTCCATTAGGTTTGCAGTAGGTGCTTTGGAGTAAAATTGAAATGTATATTATTTGTATTGTCTAAGCATTGCATGCACTGAGATAACAACTTTTTTGTGTTGATGTGTACAGCCATGAAACAACTTTCAAACTACTCTTAATCATGTGGAATGTTAACCTAAGGTGTTTCCATTAGGTTTGCAGAAAGTGCTTTGGTGTAAAATTGAAATGTATACTATTGGTATTGTCAAAGCTTTGCATGCACTGAGAAAACAACTTTTTTCTCTTGATGTGCACAGGTATGAAACAACTTTCAGACATCTCAGAATCATGTGGGAAGTTAATCTAAAGTGTTTACATTAGGTTTGCAGTAAGTGCTTTGGTGTAAAATTGAAATGTATACTATTTGTATTGTCTAAGCATTACATGCACTGAGATAACAACTTTTTTGTGTTGATGTATACAGCCATGAAACAGCTTTCAAACTACTCATAATCATGTGGAAAGTTAACCTAAGGTGTTTCCATTAGGTTTGCAGTAAGTGCTTTGGTGTAAAATTGAAATGTATACTATTTGTATTGTCAAAGCATTGCATGCACTGTGAAATCAACTTTTTTGTCTTTATGTGCACAGGTATGAAACAACTTTCAGACATCTCAGATTCATGTGGGAAGTTAACCTAAAGTGTTTCCATTAGGTTTGAAGTAAGTGCTTTGGTGTAAAATTGAAATGTCTACTATTTGTATTGTCTAAGCATTGCATGCACTGAGATAACAACTTTTTTGTGTTGATGTGTACAGCCAGGAAACAACATTCAAACTAATAATAATCATGTGGGAAGTTAACCTAAGGTGTTTCCATTTGTTTGCAGTAAGTACTTTGGAGTAAAATTGAGATGTATACTACCTTAATGTCAGAGCATAGAAGCACTGAGAAAGAAACTTTTTTGTCTTGATGAACTGAGGCATGAAACAACTTTAAACCTAGTCAACCTCATGTGGGAAGTTAACCAAAGGTGTTTCCATTAGGTTTGCAGTCAGGACTTTTGAGTACAATTGAAATGTATACTACCTTTATGTCAAGGCATTCTATTCACTGTGAAATCAACTTTTTTGTCTTTATGTGCACAGGTATGAAACAACTTTCAGACATCTCAGAATCATGTGGGAAGTTAACCTAAAGTGTTTCCATTAGGTTTGCAGTAAGTGCTTTGGTGTAAAATTGAAATGTATACTATTTGTATTGTCTAAGCATTGCATGCACTGAGATAACAACTTTTTTGTGTTGATGCGTACAGCCATGAAACAACTTTCAAACTACTCTTAATCATGTGGAAAGTTAACCTAAGGTGTTTCCATTAGGTTTGCAGTAAGTGCTTTGGTGTAAAATTGAAATGTATACTATTGGTATTGTCAAAGCTTTGCATGCACTGAGAAAACAACTTTTTTCTCTTGATGTGCACAGGTATGAAACAACTTTCAGACATCTCAGAATCATGTGGGAAGTTAATCTAAAGTGTTTCCATTAGGTTTGCAGTAAGTGCTTTGGTGTAAAATTGAAATGTATACTATTTGTATTGTCTAAGCATTACATGCACTGAGATAACAACTTTTTTGTGTTGATGTATACAGCCATGAAACAGCTTTCAAACTATTCATAATCATGTGGAAAGTTAACCTAAGGTGTTTCCATTAGGTTTGCAGTAAGTGCTTTGGTGTAAAATTGAAATGTATACTATTTGTATTGTCAAAGCATTGCATGCACTGTGAAATCAACTTTTTTGTCTTTATGTGCACAGGTATGAAACAACTTTCAGACATCTCAGATTCATGTGGGAAGTTAACCTAAAGTGTTTCCATTAGGTTTGAAGTAAGTGCTTTGGTGTAAAATTGAAATGTCTACTATTTGTATTGTCTAAGCATTGCATGCACTGAGATAACAACTTTTTTGTGTTGATGTGTACAGCCAGGAAACAACATTCAAACTAATAATAATCATGTGGGAAGTTAACCTAAGGTGTTTCCATTTGTTTGCAGGAAGTACTTTGGAGTAAAATTGAGATGTATACTACCTTAATGTCAGAGCATAGAAGCACTGAGAAAGAAACTTTTTTGTCTTGATGAACTGAGGCATGAAACAACTTTAAACCTAGTCAAACTCATGTGGGAAGTTAACCAAAGGTGTTTCCATTAGGTTTGCAGTCAGGACTTTTGAGTACAATTGAAATGTATACTACCTTTATGTCAAGGCATTCTATTCACTGTGAAATCAACTTTTTTGTCTTTATGTGCACAGGTATGAAACAACTTTCCGACATCTCAGATTCATGTGGGAAGTTAACCTAAAGTGTTTCCATTAGGTTTAAAGTAAGTGCTTTGGTGTAAAATTGAAAAGTATACTATTTGTATTGTCTAAGCATTGCATGCACTGAGATAACAACTTTTTTGTGTAGATGTGTACAGCCAGGAAACAACTTTCAAACTACTAATAATCATGTGGGAAATTAACCTAAGGTGTTTCCATTTGTTTGCAGTAAGTACTTTGGAGTAAAATTGAGATGTATACTACCTTAATGTCAGAGCATAGTAGCACTGAGAAAGTAACTTTTTTGTCTTGATGAACTGAGGCATGAAACAACTTTAAACCTAGTCATACTCATGTGGAAAGTTAACCTAAGCTGTTTCCATTAGGTTTGCAGTCAGGACTTTTGAGTACAATTGAAATGTATGCTACTTTTATGTCAAAGCATTCTATTCACTGTGAAATCAACTTTTTTGTCTTTATGTGCACAGGTATGAAACAACTTTCAGACATCTCAGAATCATGTGGGAAGTTAACCTAAAGTGTTTCCATTAGGTTTGCAGTAAGTGCTTTGGTGTAAAATTGAAATGTATACTATTTGTATTGTCTAAGCATTGCATGCACTGAGATAACAACTTTTTTGTGTTGATGTGTACAGCCATGAAACAACTTTCAAACTACTCTTAATCATGTGGAAAGTTAACCTAAGGTGTTTCCATTAGGTTTGCAGTAAGTGCTTTGGTGTAAAATTGAAATGTATACTATTGGTATTGTCAAAGCTTTGCATGCACTGAGAAAACAACTTTTTTCTCTTGATGTGCACAGGTATGAAACAACTTTCAGACATCTCAGAATCATGCGGGAAGTTAATCTAAAGTGTTTCCATTAGGTTTGCAGTAAGTGCTTTGGTGTAAAATTGAAATGTCTACTATTTGTATTGTCTAAGCATTGCATGCACTGAGATAACAACTTTTTTGTGTAGATGTGTACAGCCAGGAAACAACTTTCAAACTACTAATAATCATGTGGGAAATTAACCTAAGGTGTTTCCATTTGTTTGCAGTAAGTACTTTGGAGTAAAATTGAGATGTATACTACCTTAATGTCAGAGCATAGTAGCACTGAGAAAGTAACTTTTTTGTCTTGATGAACTGAGGCATGAAACAACTTTAAACCTAGTCATACTCATGTGCAAAGTTAACCGAAGCTGTTTCCATTAGATTTGCAGTCAGGACTTTTGAGTACAATTGAAATGTATGCTACTTTTATGTCAAAGCATTCTATTCACTGTGAAATCAACTTTTTTGTCTTTATGTGCACAGGTATGAAACAACTTTCAGACATCTCAGAATCATGTGGGAAGTTAACCTAAAGTGTTTCCATTAGGTTTGCAGTAAGTGCTTTGGTGTAAAATTGAAATGTATACTATTTGTATTGTCTAAGCATTGCATGCACTGAGATAACAACTTTTTTGTGTTGATGTGTACAGCCATGAAACAACTTTCAAACTACTCATAATCATGTGGAAAGTTAACCTAAGGTGTTTCCATTAGGTTTGCAGTAAGTGCTTTGGTGTAAAATTGAAATGTATACTACCTTAATGTCAGAGCATAGAAGCACTGAGAAAGAAACTTTTTTGTCTTGATGAACTGAGGCATGAAACAACTTTAAACCTAGTCAAACTCATGTGGGAAGTTAACCAAAGGTGTTTCCATTAGGTTTGCAGTCAGGACTTTTGAGTACAATTGAAATGTATACTACCTTTATGTCAAGGCATTCTATTCACTGTGAAATCAACTTTTTTGTCTTGATGTGCACAGGTATGAAACAACTTTCAGACATCTCAGAATCATGTGGGAAGTTAATCTAAAGTGTTTCCATTAGGTTTGCTGTAAGTGCTTTGGTGTAAAATTGAAATGTATACTATTTGTATTGTCTAAGCATTACATGCACTGAGATAACAACTTTTTTGTGTTGATGTATACAGCCATGAAACAGCTTTCAAACTACTCATAATCATGTGGAAAGTTAACCTAAGGTGTTTCCATTAGGTTTGCAGTAAGTGCTTTGGTGTAAAATTGAAATGTATACTATTTGTATTGTCAAAGCATTGCATGCACTGTGAAATCAACTTTTTTGTCTTTATGTGCACAGGTATGAAACAACTTTCAGACATCTCAGATTCATGTGGGAAGTTAACCTAAAGTGTTTCCATTAGGTTTGAAGTAAGTGCTTTGGTGTAAAATTGAAATGTCTACTATTTGTATTGTCTAAGCATTGCATGCACTGAGATAACAACTTTTTTGTGTAGATGTGTACAGCCAGGAAACAACTTTCAAACTACTAATAATCATGTGGGAAATTAACCTAAGGTGTTTCCATTTGTTTGCAGTAAGTACTTTGGAGTAAAATTGAGATGTATACTACCTTAATGTCAGAGCATAGTAGCACTGAGAAAGTAACTTTTTTGTCTTGATGAACTGAGGCATGAAACAACTTTAAACCTAGTCATACTCATGTGCAAAGTTAACCGAAGCTGTTTCCATTAGATTTGCAGTCAGGACTTTTGAGTACAATTGAAATGTATGCTACTTTTATGTCAAAGCATTCTATTCACTGTGAAATCAACTTTTTTGTCTTTATGTGCACAGGTATGAAACAACTTTCAGACATCTCAGAATCATGTGGGAAGTTAACCTAAAGTGTTTCCATTAGGTTTGCAGTAAGTGCTTTGGTGTAAAATTGAAATGTATACTATTTGTATTGTCTAAGCATTGCATGCACTGAGATAACAACTTTTTTGTGTTGATGTGTACAGCCATGAAACAACTTTCAAACTACTCATAATCATGTGGAAAGTTAACCTAAGGTGTTTCCATTAGGTTTGCAGTAAGTGCTTTGGTGTAAAATTGAAATGTATACTACCTTAATGTCAGAGCATAGAAGCAGTGAGAAAGAAACTTTTTTGTCTTGATGAACTGAGGCATGAAACAACTTTAAACCTAGTCAAACTCATGTGGGAAGTTAACCAAAGGTGTTTCCATTAGGTTTGCAGTCAGGACTTTTGAGTACAATTGAAATGTATACTACCTTTATGTCAAGGCATTCTATTCACTGTGAAATCAACTTTTTTGTCTTGATGTGCACAGGTATGAAACAACTTTCAGACATCTCAGAATCATGTGGGAAGTTAATCTAAAGTGTTTCCATTAGGTTTGCTGTAAGTGCTTTGGTGTAAAATTGAAATGTATACTATTTGTATTGTCTAAGCATTACATGCACTGAGATAACAACTTTTTTGTGTTGATGTATACAGCCATGAAACAGCTTTCAAACTACTCATAATCATGTGGAAAGTTAACCTAAGGTGTTTCCATTAGGTTTGCAGTAAGTGCTTTGGTGTAAAATTGAAATGTATACTATTTGTATTGTCAAAGCATGGCATGCACTGTGAAATCAACTTTTTTCTCTTTATGTGCACAGGTATGAAACAACTTTCAGACATCTCAGATTCATGTGGGAAGTTAACCTAAAGTGTTTCCATTAGGTTTGAAGTAAGTGCTTTGGTGTAAAATTGAAATGTCTACTATTTGTATTGTCTAAGCATTGCATGCACTGAGATAACAACTTTTTTCTGTTGATGTGTACAGCCAGGAAACAACATTCAAACTAATAATAATCATGTGGGAAGTTAACCTAAGGTGTTTCCATTTGTTTGCAGTAAGTACTTTGGAGTAAAATTGAGATGTATACTACCTTAATGTCAGAGCATAGAAGCACTGAGAAAGAAACTTTTTTGTATTGATGAACTGAGGCATGAAACAACTTTAAACCTAGTCAAACTCATGTGGGAAGTTAACCAAAGGTGTTTCCATTAGGTTTGCAGTCAGGACTTTTGAGTACAATTGAAATATATACTACCTTTATGTCAAGGCATTCTATTCACTGTGAAATCAACTTTTTTGTCTTTATGTGCACAGGTATGAAACAACTTTCAGACATCTCAGATTCATGTGGGAAGTTAACCTAAAGTGTTTCCATTAGGGTTAAAGTAAGTGCTTTGGTGTAAAATTGAAAAGTATACTATTTGTATTGTCTAAGCATTGCATGCACTGAGATAACAACTTTTTTGTGTAGATGTGTACAGCCAGGAAACAACTTTGAAACTACTAATAATCATGTGGGAAATTAACCTAAGGTGTTTCCATTTGTTTGCAGTAAGTACTTTGGAGTAAAATTGAGATGTATACTACCTTAATGTCAGAGCATAGTAGCACTGAGAAAGTAACTTTTTTGTCTTGATGAACTGAGGCATGAAACAACTTTAAACCTAGTCATACTCATGTGGAAAGTTAACCTAAGCTGTTTCCATTAGGTTTGCAGTCAGGACTTTTGAGTACAATTGAAATGTATGCTACTTTTATGTCAAAGCATTCTATTCACTGTGAAATCAACTTTTTTGTCTTTATGTGCACAGGTATGAAACAACTTTCAGACATCTCAGAATCATGTGGGAAGTTAACCTAAAGTGTTTCCATTAGGTTTGCAGTAAGTGCTTTGGTGTAAAATTGAAATGTATACTATTTGTATTGTCTAAGCATTGCATGCACTGAGATAACAACTTTTTTGTGTTGATGTGTACAGCCATGAAACAACTTTCAAACTACTCTTAATTATGTGGAAAGTTAACCTAAGGTGTTTCCATTAAGTTTGCAGTAAGTGCTTTGGTGTAAAATTGAAATGTATACTATTGGTATTGTCAAAGCTTTGCATGCACTGAGAAAACAACTTTTTTCTCTTGATGTGCACAGGTATGAAACAACTTTCTGACATCTCAGAATCATGTGGGAAGTTAATCTAAAGTGTTTCCATTAGGTTTGCAGTAAGTGCTTTGGTGTAAAATTGAAATGTATACTATTTGTATTGTCTAAGCATTACATGCACTGAGATAACAACTTTTTTGTGTTGATGTATACAGCCATGAAACAGCTTTCAAACTACTCATAATCATGTGGAAAGTTAACCTAAGGTGTTTCCATTAGGTTTGCAGTAAGTGCTTTGGTGTAAAATTGAAATGTATACTATTTGTATTGTCAAAGCATTGCATGCACTGTGAAATCAACTTTTTTGTCTTTATGTGCACAGGTATGAAACAACTTTCAGACATCTCAGATTCATGTGGGAAGTTAACCTAAAGTGTTTCCATTAGGTTTGAAGTAAGTGCTTTGGTGTAAAATTGAAATGTCTACTATTTGTATTGTCTAAGCATTGCATGCACTGAGATAACAACTTTTTTGTGTTGATGTGTACAGCCAGGAAACAACATTCAAACTAATAATAATCATGTGGGAAGTTAACCTAAGGTGTTTCCATTTGTTTGCAGTAAGTACTTTGGAGTAAAATTGAGATGTATACTACCTTAATGTCAGAGCATAGAAGCACTGAGAAAGAAACTTTTTTGTCTTGATGAACTGAGGCATGAAACAACTTTAAACCTAGTCAAACTCATGTGGGAAGTTAACCAAAGGTGTTTCCATTAGGTTTGCAGTCAGGACTTTTGAGTACAATTGAAATGTATACTACCTTTATGTCAAGGCATTCTATTCACTGTGAAATCAACTTTTTTGTCTTTATGTGCACAGGTATGAAACAACTTTCAGACATCTCAGATTCATGTGGGAAGTTAACCTAAAGTGTTTCCATTAGGTTTAAAGTAAGTGCTTTGGTGTAAAATTGAAAAGTATACTATTTGTATTGTCTAAGCATTGCATGCACTGAGATAACAACTTTTTTGTGTAGATGTGTACAGCCAGGAAACAACTTTCAAACTACTAATAATCATGTGGGAAATTAACCTAAGGTGTTTCCATTTGTTTGCAGTAAGTACTTTGGAGTAAAATTGAGATGTATACTACCTTAATGTCAGAGCATAGTAGCACTGAGAAAGTAACTTTTTTGTCTTGATGAACTGAGGCATGAAACAACTTTAAACCTAGTCATACTCATGTGGAAAGTTAACCTAAGCTGTTTCCATTAGGTTTGCAGTCAGGACTTTTGAGTACAATTGAAATGTATGCTACTTTTATGTCAAAGCATTCTATTCACTGTGAAATCAACTTTTTTGTCTTTATGTGCACAGGTATGAAACAACTTTCAGACATCTCAGAATCATGTGGGAAGTTAACCTAAAGTGTTTCCATTAGGTTTGCAGTAAGTGCTTTGGTGTAAAATTGAAATGTATACTATTTGTATTGTCTAAGCATTGCATGCACTGAGATAACAACTTTTTTGTGTTGATGTGTACAGCCATGAAACAACTTTCAAACTACTCTTAATCATGTGGAAAGTTAACCTAAGGTGTTTCCATTAGGTTTGCAGTAAGTGCTTTGGTGTAAAATTGAAATGTATACTATTGGTATTGTCAAAGCTTTGCATGCACTGAGAAAACAACTTTTTTCTCTTGATGTGCACAGGTATGAAACAACTTTCAGACATCTCAGAATCATGTGGGAAGTTAATCTAAAGTGTTTCCATTAGGTTTGCAGTAAGTGCTTTGGTGTAAAATTGAAATGTATACTATTTGTATTGTCTAAGCATTACATGCACTGAGATAACAACTTTTTTCTGTTGATGTATACAGCCATGAAACAGCTTTCAAACTACTCATAATCATGTGGAAAGTTAACCTAAGCTGTATCCATTAGGTTTGCAGTCAGGACTTTTGAGTACAATTGAAATGTATACTACTTTTATGTCAAAGCATTCTATTCACTGTGAAATCAACTTTTTTGTCTTTATGTGCACAGGTATGAAACAACTTTCAGACATCTCAGAATCATGTGGGAAGTTAACCTAAAGTGTTTCCATTAGGTTTGCAGTAAGTGCTTTGGTGTAAAATTGAAATGTATACTATTTGTATTGTCTAAGCAATGCATGCACTGAGATAACAACTTTTTTGTGTTGATGTGTACAGCCATGAAACAACTTTCAAACTACTCATAATCATGTGGAAAGTTAACCTAAGGTGTTTCCATTAGGTTTGCAGTAAGTGCTTTGGTGTAAAACTGAAATGTATACTATTGGTATTGTCAAAGCTTTGCATGCACTGAGAAAACAACTTTTTTGTCTTGATGTGCACAGGTATGAAACAACTTTCAGACATCTCAGAATCATGTGGGAAGTTAATCTAAAGTGTTTCCATTAGGTTTGCCGTAAGTGCTTTGGTGTAAAATTGAAATGTATACTATTTGTATTGTCTAAGCATTACATGCACTGAGATAACAACTTTTTTCTGTTGATGTATACAGCCATGAAACAGCTTTCAAACTACTCATAATCATGTGGAAAGTTAACCTAAGGTGTTTCCATTAGGTTTGCAGTAAGTGCTTTGGTGTAAAATTGAAATGTATACTATTTGTATTGTCAAAGCATTGCATGCACTATGAAATCAACTTTTTTGTCTTTATGTGCACAGGTATGAAACAACTTTCAGACATCTCAGATTCATGTGGGAAGTTAACCTAAAGTGTTTCCATTAGGTTTGAAGTAAGTGCTTTGGTGTAAAATTGAAAAGTATACTATTTGTATTGTCTAAGCATTGCAGGCACTGAGATAACAACTTTTTTGTGTAGATGTGTACAGCCAGGAAACAACTTTCAAACTACTAATAATCATGTGGGAAATTAATCTAAGGTGTTTCCATTTGTTTGCAGTAAGTACTTTGGAGTAAAATTGAGATGTATACTACCTTAATGTCAGAGCATAGTAGCACTGAGAAAGTAACTTTTTTGTCTTGATGAACTGAGGCATGAAACAACTTTAAACCTAGTCATACTCATGTGCAAAGTTAACCGAAGCTGTTTCCATTAGATTTGCAGTCAGGACTTTTGAGTATAATTGAAATGTATGCTACTTTTATGTCAAAGCATTCTATTCACTGTGAAATCAACTTTTTTGTCTTTATGTGCACAGGTATGAAACAACTTTCAGACATCTCAGAATCATGTGGGAAGTTAACCTAAAGTGTTTCCATTAGGTTTGCAGTAAGTGCTTTGGTGTAAAATTGAAATGTATACTATTTGTATTGTCTAAGCATTGCATGCACTGAGATAACAACTTTTTTGTGTTGATGTGTACAGCCATGAAACAACTTTCAAACTACTCTTAATCATGTGGAAAGTTAACCTAAGGTGTTTCCATTAGGTTTGCAGTAAGTGCTTTGGTGTAAAATTGAAATGTATACTATTGGTATTGTCAAAGCTTTGCATGCACTGAGAAAACAACTTTTTTCTCTTGATGTGCACAGGTATGAAACAACTTTCAGACATCTCAGAATCATGTGGGAAGTTAATCTAAAGTGTTTACATTAGGTTTGCAGTAAGTGCTTTGGTGTAAAATTGAAATGTATACTATTTGTATTGTCTAAGCATTACATGCACTGAGATAACAACTTTTTTGTGTTGATGTATACAGCCATGAAACAGCTTTCAAACTACTCATAATCATGTGGAAAGTTAACCTAAGGTGTTTCCATTAGGTTTGCAGTAAGTGCTTTGGTGTAAAATTGAAATGTATACTATTTGTATTGTCAAAGCCTTGCATGCACTGTGAAATCAACTTTTTTGTCTTTATGTGCACAGGTATGAAACAACTTTCAGACATCTCAGATTCATGTGGGAAGTTAACCTAAAGTGTTTCCATTAGGTTTGAAGTAAGTGCTTTGGTGTAAAATTGAAATGTCTACTATTTGTATTGTCTAAGCATTGCATGCACTGAGATAACAACTTTTTTGTGTTGATGTGTACAGCCAGGAAACAACATTCAAACTAATAATAATCATGTGGGAAGTTAACCTAAGGTGTTTCCATTTGTTTGCAGTAAGTACTTTGGAGTAAAATTGAGATGTATACTACCTTAATGTCAGAGCATAGAAGCACTGAGAAAGAAACTTTTTTGTCTTGATGAACTGAGGCATGAAACAACTTTAAACCTAGTCAACCTCATGTGGGAAGTTAACCAAAGGTGTTTCCATTAGGTTTGCAGTCAGGACTTTTGAGTACAATTGAAATGTATACTACCTTTATGTCAAGGCATTCTATTCACTGTGAAATCAACTTTTTTGTCTTTATGTGCACAGGTATGAAACAACTTTCAGACATCTCAGAATCATGTGGGAAGTTAACCTAAAGTGTTTCCATTAGGTTTGCAGTAAGTGCTTTGGTGTAAAATTGAAATGTATACTATTTGTATTGTCTAAGCATTGCATGCACTGAGATAACAACTTTTTTGTGTTGATGCGTACAGCCATGAAACAACTTTCAAACTACTCTTAATCATGTGGAAAGTTAACCTAAGGTGTTTCCATTAGGTTTGCAGTAAGTGCTTTGGTGTAAAATTGAAATGTATACTATTGGTATTGTCAAAGCTTTGCATGCACTGAGAAAACAACTTTTTTCTCTTGATGTGCACAGGTATGAAACAACTTTCAGACATCTCAGAATCATGTGGGAAGTTAATCTAAAGTGTTTCCATTAGGTTTGCAGTAAGTGCTTTGGTGTAAAATTGAAATGTATACTATTTGTATTGTCTAAGCATTACATGCACTGAGATAACAACTTTTTTGTGTTGATGTATACAGCCATGAAACAGCTTTCAAACTACTCATAATCATGTGGAAAGTTAACCTAAGGTGTTTCCATTAGGTTTGCAGTAAGTGCTTTGGTGTAAAATTGAAATGTATACTATTTGTATTGTCAAAGCATTGCATGCACTGTGAAATCAACTTTTTTGTCTTTATGTGCACAGGTATGAAACAACTTTCAGACATCTCAGATTCATGTGGGAAGTTAACCTAAAGTGTTTCCATTAGGTTTGAAGTAAGTGCTTTGGTGTAAAATTGAAATGTCTACTATTTGTATTGTCTAAGCATTGCATGCACTGAGATAACAACTTTTTTGTGTTGATGTGTACAGCCAGGAAACAACATTCAAACTAATAATAATCATGTGGGAAGTTAACCTAAGGTGTTTCCATTTGTTTGCAGTAAGTACTTTGGAGTAAAATTGAGATGTATACTACCTTAATGTCAGAGCATAGAAGCACTGAGAAAGAAACTTTTTTGTCTTGATGAACTGAGGCATGAAACAACTTTAAACCTAGTCAAACTCATGTGGGAAGTTAACCAAAGGTGTTTCCATTAGGTTTGCAGTCAGGACTTTTGAGTACAATTGAAATGTATACTACCTTTATGTCAAGGCATTCTATTCACTGTGAAATCAACTTTTTTGTCTTTATGTGCACAGGTATGAAACAACTTTCAGACATCTCAGAATCATGTGGGAAGTTAACCTAAAGTGTTTCCATTAGGTTTGCAGTAAGTGCTTTGGTGTAAAATTGAAATGTATACTATTTGTATTGTCTAAGCATTGCATGCACTGAGATAACAACTTTTTTGTGTTGATGTGTACAGCCATGAAACAACTTTCAAACTACTCTTAATCATGTGGAAAGTTAACCTAAGGTGTTTCCATTAGGTTTGCAGTAAGTGCTTTGGTGTAAAATTGAAATGTATACTATTGGTATTGTCAAAGCTTTGCATGCACTGAGAAAACAACTTTTTTCTCTTGATGTGCACAGGTATGAAACAACTTTCAGACATCTCAGAATCATGTGGGAAGTTAATCTAAAGTGTTTCCATTAGGTTTGCAGTAAGTGCTTTGGTGTAAAATTGAAATGTATACTATTTGTATTGTCTGAGCATTACATGCACTGAGATAACAACTTTTTTCTGTTGATGTATACAGCCATGAAACAGATTTCAAACTACTCATAATCATGTGGAAAGTTAACCTAAGCTGTATCCATTAGGTTTGCAGTCAGGACTTTTGAGTACAATTGAAATGTATACTATTTTTATGTCAAAGCGTTCTATTCACTGTGAAATCAACTTTTTTGTCTTTATGTGCACAGGTATGAAACAACTTTCAGACATCTCAGAATCATGTGGGAAGTTAACCTAAAGTGTTTCCATTAGGTTTGCAGTAAGTGCTTTGGTGTAAAATTGAAATGTATACTACCTTAATGTCAGAGCATAGAAGCACTGAGAAAGAAACTTTTTTGTCTTGATGAACTGAGGCATGAAACAACTTTAAACCTAGTCAAACTCATGTGGGAAGTTAACCAAAGGTGTTTCCATTAGGTTTGCAGTCAGGACTTTTGAGTACAATTGAAATGTATAGTACCTTTATGTCAAGGCATTCTATTCACTGTGAAATCAACTTTTTTGTCTTGATGTGCACAGGTATGAAACAACTTTCAGACATCTCAGAATCATGTGGGAAGTTAATCTAAAGTGTTTCCATTAGGTTTGCTGTAAGTGCTTTGGTGTAAAATTGAAATGTATACTATTTGTATTGTCTAAGCATTACATGCACTGAGATAACAACTTTTTTGTGTTGATGTATACAGCCATGAAACAGCTTTCAAACTACTCATAATCATGTGGAAAGTTAACCTAAGGTGTTTCCATTAGGTTTGCAGTAAGTGCTTTGGTGTAAAATTGAAATGTATACTATTTGTATTGTCAAAGCATTGCATGCACTGTGAAATCAACTTTTTTGTCTTTATGTGCACAGGTATGAAACAACTTTCAGACATCTCAGATTCATGTGGGAAGTTAACCTAAAGTGTTTCCATTAGGTTTGAAGTAAGTGCTTTGGTGTAAAATTGAAATGTCTACTATTTGTATTGTCTAAGCATTGCATGCACTGAGATAACAACTTTTTTGTGTTGATGTGTACAGCCAGGAAACAACATTCAAACTAATAATAATCATGTGGGAAGTTAACCTAAGGTGTTTCCATTTGTTTGCAGTAAGTACTTTGGAGTAAAATTGAGATGTATACTACCTTAATGTCAGAGCATAGAAGCACTGAGAAAGAAACTTTTTTGTCTTGATGAACTGAGGCATGAAACAACTTTAAACCTAGTCAAACTCATGTGGGAAGTTAACCAAAGGTGTTTCCATTAGGTTTGCAGTCAGGACTTTTGAGTACAATTGAAATGTATACTACCTTTATGTCAAGGCATTCTATTCACTGTGAAATCAACTTTTTTGTCTTTATGTGCACAGGTATGAAACAACTTTCAGACATCTCAGATTCATGTGGGAAGTTAACCTAAAGTGTTTCCATTAGGTTTAAAGTAAGTGCTTTGGTGTAAAATTGAAAAGTATACTATTTGTATTGTCTAAGCATTGCATGCACTGAGATAACAACTTTTTTGTGTAGATGTGTACAGCCAGGAAACAACTTTCAAACTACTAATAATCATGTGGGAAATTAACCTAAGGTGTTTCCATTTGTTTGCAGTAAGTACTTTGGAGTAAAATTGAGATGTATACTACCTTAATGTCAGAGCATAGTAGCACTGAGAAAGTAACTTTTTTGTCTTGATGAACTGAGGCATGAAACAACTTTAAACCTAGTCATACTCATGTGGAAAGTTAACCTAAGCTGTTTCCATTAGGTTTGCAGTCAGGACTTTTGAGTACAATTGAAATGTATGCTACTTTTATGTCAAAGCATTCTATTCACTGTGAAATCAACTTTTTTGTCTTTATGTGCACAGGTATGAAACAACTTTCAGACATCTCAGAATCATGTGGGAAGTTAACCTAAAGTGTTTCCATTAGGTTTGCAGTAAGTGCTTTGGTGTAAAATTGAAATGTATACTATTTGTATTGTCTAAGCATTGCATGCACTGAGATAACAACTTTTTTGTGTTGATGTGTACAGCCATGAAACAACTTTCAAACTACTCTTAATCATGTGGAAAGTTAACCTAAGGTGTTTCCATTAGGTTTGCAGTAAGTGCTTTGGTGTAAAATTGAAATGTATACTATTGGTATTGTCAAAGCTTTGCATGCACTGAGAAAACAACTTTTTTCTCTTGATGTGCACAGGTATGAAACAACTTTCAGACATCTCAGAATCATGTGGGAAGTTAATCTAAAGTGTTTCCATTAGGTTTGCAGTAAGTGCTTTGGTGTAAAATTGAAATGTATACTATTTGTATTGTCTAAGCATTACATGCACTGAGATAACAACTTTTTTCTGTTGATGTATACAGCCATGAAACAACTTTCAAACTACTCATAATCATGTGGAAAGTTAACCTAAGCTGTATCCATTAGGTTTGCAGTCAGGACTTTTGAGTACAATTGAAATGTATACTACTTTTATGTCAAAGCATTCTATTCACTGTGAAATCAACTTTTTTGTCTTTATGTGCACAGGTATGAAACAACTTTCAGACATCTCAGAATCATGTGGGAAGTTAACCTAAAGTGTTTCCATTAGGTTTGCAGTAAGTGCTTTGGTGTAAAATTGAAATGTATACTATTTGTATTGTCTAAGCAATGCATGCACTGAGATAACAACTTTTTTGTGTTGATGTGTACAGCCATGAAACAACTTTCAAACTACTCATAATCATGTGGAAAGTTAACCTAAGGTGTTTCCATTAGGTTTGCAGTAAGTGCTTTGGTGTAAAACTGAAATGTATACTATTGGTATTGTCAAAGCTTTGCATGCACTGAGAAAACAACTTTTTTGTCTTGATGTGCACAGGTATGAAACAACTTTCAGACATCTCAGAATCATGTGGGAAGTTAATCTAAAGTGTTTCCATTAGGTTTGCAGTAAGTGCTTTGGTGTAAAATTGAAATGTATACTATTTGTATTGTCTAAGCATTACATGCACTGAGATAACAACTTTTTTCTGTTGATGTATACAGCCATGAAACAGCTTTCAAACTACTCATAATCATGTGGAAAGTTAACCTAAGGTGTTTCCATTAGGTTTGCAGTAAGTGCTTTGGTGTAAAATTGAAATGTATACTATTTGTATTGTCAAAGCATTGCATGCACTATGAAATCAACTTTTTTGTCTTTATGTGCACAGGTATGAAACAACTTTCAGACATCTCAGATTCATGTGGGAAGTTAACCTAAAGTGTTTCCATTAGGTTTGAAGTAAGTGCTTTGGTGTAAAATTGAAAAGTATACTATTTGTATTGTCTAAGCATTGCATGCACTGAGATAACAACTTTTTTGTGTAGATGTGTACAGCCAGGAAACAACTTTCAAACTACTAATAATCATGTGGGAAATTAACCTAAGGTGTTTCCATTTGTTTGCAGTAAGTACTTTGGAGTAAAATTGAGATGTATACTACCTTAATGTCAGAGCATAGTAGCACTGAGAAAGTAACTTTTTTGTCTTGATGAACTGAGGCATGAAACAACTTCAAACCTAGTCATACTCATGTGCAAAGTTAACCGAAGCTGTTTCCATTAGATTTGCAGTCAGGACTTTTGAGTATAATTGAAATGTATGCTACTTTTATGTCAAAGCATTCTATTCACTGTGAAATCAACTTTTTTGTCTTTATGTGCACAGGTATGAAACAACTTTCAGACATCTCAGAATCATGTGGGAAGTTAACCTAAAGTGTTTCCATTAGGTTTGCAGTAAGTGCTTTGGTGTAAAATTGAAATGTATACTATTTGTATTGTCTAAGCATTGCATGCACTGAGATAACAACTTTTTTGTGTTGATGTGTACAGCCATGAAACAACTTTCAAACTACTCTTAATCATGTGGAAAGTTAACCTAAGGTGTTTCCATTAGGTTTGCAGTAAGTGCTTTGGTGTAAAATTGAAATGTATACTATTGGTATTGTCAAAGCTTTGCATGCACTGAGAAAACAACTTTTTTCTCTTGATGTGCACAGGTATGAAACAACTTTCAGACATCTCAGAATCATGTGGGAAGTTAATCTAAAGTGTTTCCATTAGGTTTGCAGTAAGTGCTTTGGTGTAAAATTGAAATGTCTACTATTTGTATTGTCTAAGCATTGCATGCACTGAGATAACAACTTTTTTGTGTAGATGTGTACAGCCAGGAAACAACTTTCAAACTACTAATAATCATGTGGGAAATTAACCTAAGGTGTTTCCATTTGTTTGCAGTAAGTACTTTGGAGTAAAATTGAGATGTATACTACCTTAATGTCAGAGCATAGTAGCACTGAGAAAGTAACTTTTTTGTCTTGATGAACTGAGGCATGAAACAACTTTAAACCTAGTCATACTCATGTGCAAAGTTAACCGAAGCTGTTTCCATTAGATTTGCAGTCAGGACTTTTGAGTACAATTGAAATGTATGCTACTTTTATGTCAAAGCATTCTATTCACTGTGAAATCAACTTTTTTGTCTTTATGTGCACAGGTATGAAACAACTTTCAGACATCTCAGAATCATGTGGGAAGTTAACCTAAAGTGTTTCCATTAGGTTTGCAGTAAGTGCTTTGGTGTAAAATTGAAATGTATACTATTTGTATTGTCTAAGCATTGCATGCACTGAGATAACAACTTTTTTGTGTTGATGTGTACAGCCAGGAAACAACATTCAAACTAATAATAATCATGTGGGAAGTTAACCTAAGGTGTTTCCATTTGTTTGCAGTAAGTACTTTGAGTAAAATTGAGATGTATACTACCTTAATGTCAGAGCATAGAAGCACTGAGAAAGAAACTTTTTTGTCTTGATGAACTGAGGCATGAAACAACTTTAAACCTAGTCAACCTCATGTGGGAAGTTAACCAAAGGTGTTTCCATTAGGTTTGCAGTCAGGACTTTTGAGTACAATTGAAATGTATACTACCTTTATGTCAAGGCATTCTATTCACTGTGAAATCAACTTTTTTGTCTTTATGTGCACAGGTATGAAACAACTTTCAGACATCTCAGAATCATGTGGGAAGTTAACCTAAAGTGTTTCCATTAGGTTTGCAGTAAGTGCTTTGGTGTAAAATTGAAATGTATACTATTTGTATTGTCAAAGCATTGCATGCACTGTGAAATCAACTTTTTTGTCTTTATGTGCACAGGTATGAAACAACTTTCAGACATCTCAGAATCATGTGGGAAGTTAACCTAAAGTGTTTCCATTAGGTTTGCAGTAAGTACTTTGGTGTAAAATTGAGATGTATACTACCTTAATGTCAGAGCATAGAAGCACTGAGAAAGAAACTTTTTTGTCTTGATGAACTGAGGCATGAAACAACTTTAAACCTAGTCAAACTCATGTGGGAAGTTAACCAAAGGTGTTTCCATTAGGTTTGCAGTCAGGACTTTTGAGTACAATTGAAATGTATACTACCTTTATGTCAAGGCATTCTATTCACTGTGAAATCAACTTTTTTGTCTTTATGTGCACAGGTATGAAACAACTTTCAGACATCTCAGAATCATGTGGGAAGTTAACCTAAAGTGTTTCCATTAGGTTTGCAGTAAGTGCTTTGGTGTAAAATTGAAATGTATACTATTTGTATTGTCTAAGCATTGCATGCACTGAGATAACAACTTTTTTGTGTTGATGTGTACAGCCATGAAACAACTTTCAAACTACTCTTAATCATGTGGAAAGTTAACCTAAGGTGTTTCCATTAGGTTTGCAGTAAGTGCTTTGGTGTAAAATTGAAATGTATACTATTGGTATTGTCAAAGCTTTGCATGCACTGAGAAAACAACTTTTTTCTCTTGATGTGCACAGGTATGAAACAACTTTCAGACATCTCAGAATCATGTGGGAAGTTAATCTAAAGTGTTTCCATTAGGTTTGCAGAAAGTGCTTTGGTGTAAAATTGAAATGTATACTATTTGTATTGTCTGAGCATTACATGCACTGAGATAACAACTTTTTTCTGTTGATGTATACAGCCATGAAACAGCTTTCAAACTACTCATAATCATGTGGAAAGTTAACCTAAGCTGTATCCATTAGGTTTGCAGTCAGGACTTTTGAGTACAATTGAAATGTATACTATTTTTATGTCAAAGCGTTCTATTCACTGTGAAATCAACTTTTTTGTCTTTATGTGCACAGGTATGAAACAACTTTCAGACATCTCAGAATCATGTGGGAAGTTAACCTAAAGTGTTTCCATTAGGTTTGCAGTAAGTGCTTTGGTGTAAAATTGAAATGTATACTACCTTAATGTCAGAGCATAGAAGCACTGAGAAAGAAACTTTTTTGTCTTGATGAACTGAGGCATGAAACAACTTTAAACCTAGTCAAACTCATGTGGGAAGTTAACCAAAGGTGTTTCCATTAGGTTTGCAGTCAGGACTTTTGAGTACAATTGAAATGTATAGTACCTTTATGTCAAGGCATTCTATTCACTGTGAAATCAACTTTTTTGTCTTGATGTGCACAGGTATGAAACAACTTTCAGACATCTCAGAATCATGTGGGAAGTTAATCTAAAGTGTTTCCATTAGGTTTGCTGTAAGTGCTTTGGTGTAAAATTGAAATGTATACTATTTGTATTGTCTAAGCATTACATGCACTGAGATAACAACTTTTTTGTGTTGATGTATACAGCCATGAAACAGCTTTCAAACTACTCATAATCATGTGGAAAGTTAACCTAAGGTGTTTCCATTAGGTTTGCAGTAAGTGCTTTGGTGTAAAATTGAAATGTATACTATTTGTATTGTCAAAGCATTGCATGCACTGTGAAATCAACTTTTTTGTCTTTATGTGCACAGGTATGAAACAACTTTCAGACATCTCAGATTCATGTGGGAAGTTAACCTAAAGTGTTTCCATTAGGTTTGAAGTAAGTGCTTTGGTGTAAAATTGAAATGTCTACTATTTGTATTGTCTAAGCATTGCATGCACTGAGATAACAACCTTTTTGTGTTGATGTGTACAGCCAGGAAACAACATTCAAACTAATAATAATCATGTGGGAAGTTAACCTAAGGTGTTTCCATTTGTTTGCAGTAAGTACTTTGGAGTAAAATTGAGATGTATACTACCTTAATGTCAGAGCATAGAAGCACTGAGAAAGAAACTTTTTTGTCTTGATGAACTGAGGCATGAAACAACTTTAAACCTAGTCAAACTCATGTGGGAAGTTAACCAAAGGTGTTTCCATTAGGTTTGCAGTCAGGACTTTTGAGTACAATTGAAATGTATACTACCTTTATGTCAAGGCATTCTATTCACTGTGAAATCAACTTTTTTGTCTTTATGTGCACAGGTATGAAACAACTTTCAGACATCTCAGATTCATGTGGGAAGTTAACCTAAAGTGTTTCCATTAGGTTTAAAGTAAGTGCTTTGGTGTAAAATTGAAAAGTATACTATTTGTATTGTCTAAGCATTGCATGCACTGAGATAACAACTTTTTTGTGTAGATGTGTACAGCCAGGAAACAACTTTCAAACTACTAATAATCATGTGGGAAATTAACCTAAGGTGTTTCCATTTGTTTGCAGTAAGTACTTTGGAGTAAAATTGAGATGTATACTACCTTAATGTCAGAGCATAGTAGCACTGAGAAAGTAACTTTTTTGTCTTGATGAACTGAGGCATGAAACAACTTTAAACCTAGTCATACTCATGTGGAAAGTTAACCTAAGCTGTTTCCATTAGGTGTGCAGTCAGGACTTTTGAGTACAATTGAAATGTATGCTACTTTTATGTCAAAGCATTCTATTCACTGTGAAATCAACTTTTTTGTCTTTATGTGCACAGGTATGAAACAACTTTCAGACATCTCAGAATCATGTGGGAAGTTAACCTAAAGTGTTTCCATTAGGTTTGCAGTAAGTGCTTTGGTGTAAAATTGAAATGTATACTATTTGTATTGTCTAAGCATTGCATGCACTGAGATAACAACTTTTTTGTGTTGATGTATACAGCCATGAAACAGCTTTCAAACTACTCATAATCATGTGGAAAGTTAACCTAAGGTGTTTCCATTAGGTTTGCAGTAAGTGCTTTGGTGTAAAATTGAAATGTATACTATTTGTATTGTCAAAGCATTGCATGCACTATGAAATCAACTTTTTTGTCTTTATGTGCACAGGTATGAAACAACTTTCAGACATCTCAGATTCATGTGGGAAGTTAACCTAAAGTGTTTCCATTAGGTTTGAAGTAAGTGCTTTGGTGTAAAATTGAAAAGTATACTATTTGTATTGTCTAAGCATTGCATGCACTGAGATAACAACTTTTTTGTGTAGATGTGTACAGCCAGGAAACAACTTTCAAACTACTAATAATCATGTGGGAAATTAACCTAAGGTGTTTCCATTTGTTTGCAGTAAGTACTTTGGAGTAAAATTGAGATGTATACTACCTTAATGTCAGAGCATAGTAGCACTGAGAAAGTAACTTTTTTGTCTTGATGAACTGAGGCATGAAACAACTTCAAACCTAGTCATACTCATGTGCAAAGTTAACCGAAGCTGTTTCCATTAGATTTGCAGTCAGGACTTTTGAGTATAATTGAAATGTATGCTACTTTTATGTCAAAGCATTCTATTCACTGTGAAATCAACTTTTTTGTCTTTATGTGCACAGGTATGAAACAACTTTCAGACATCTCAGAATCATGTGGGAAGTTAACCTAAAGTGTTTCCATTAGGTTTGCAGTAAGTGCTTTGGTGTAAAATTGAAATGTATACTATTTGTATTGTCTAAGCATTGCATGCACTGAGATAACAACTTTTTTGTGTTGATGTGTACAGCCATGAAACAACTTTCAAACTACTCTTAATCATGTGGAAAGTTAACCTAAGGTGTTTCCATTAGGTTTGCAGTAAGTGCTTTGGTGTAAAATTGAAATGTATACTATTGGTATTGTCAAAGCTTTGCATGCACTGAGAAAACAACTTTTTTCTCTTGATGTGCACAGGTATGAAACAACTTTCAGACATCTCAGAATCATGTGGGAAGTTAATCTAAAGTGTTTCCATTAGGTTTGCAGTAAGTGCTTTGGTGTAAAATTGAAATGTCTACTATTTGTATTGTCTAAGCATTGCATGCACTGAGATAACAACTTTTTTGTGTAGATGTGTACAGCCAGGAAACAACTTTCAAACTACTAATAATCATGTGGGAAATTAACCTAAGGTGTTTCCATTTGTTTGCAGTAAGTACTTTGGAGTAAAATTGAGATGTATACTACCTTAATGTCAGAGCATAGTAGCACTGAGAAAGTAACTTTTTTGTCTTGATGAACTGAGGCATGAAACAACTTTAAACCTAGTCATACTCATGTGCAAAGTTAACCGAAGCTGTTTCCATTAGATTTGCAGTCAGGACTTTTGAGTACAATTGAAATGTATGCTACTTTTATGTCAAAGCATTCTATTCACTGTGAAATCAACTTTTTTGTCTTTATGTGCACAGGTATGAAACAACTTTCAGACATCTCAGAATCATGTGGGAAGTTAACCTAAAGTGTTTCCATTAGGTTTGCAGTAAGTGCTTTGGTGTAAAATTGAAATGTATACTATTTGTATTGTCTAAGCATTGCATGCACTGAGATAACAACTTTTTTGTGTTGATGTGTACAGCCAGGAAACAACATTCAAACTAATAATAATCATGTGGGAAGTTAACCTAAGGTGTTTCCATTTGTTTGCAGTAAGTACTTTGGAGTAAAATTGAGATGTATACTACCTTAATGTCAGAGCATAGAAGCACTGAGAAAGAAACTTTTTTGTCTTGATGAACTGAGGCATGAAACAACTTTAAACCTAGTCAACCTCATGTGGGAAGTTAACCAAAGGTGTTTCCATTAGGTTTGCAGTCAGGACTTTTGAGTACAATTGAAATGTATACTACCTTTATGTCAAGGCATTCTATTCACTGTGAAATCAACTTTTTTGTGTTGATGCGTACAGCCATGAAACAACTTTCAAACTACTCTTAATCATGTGGAAAGTTAACCTAAGGTGTTTCCATTAGGTTTGCAGTAAGTGCTTTGGTGTAAAATTGAAATGTATACTATTGGTATTGTCAAAGCTTTGCATGCACTGAGAAAACAACTTTTTTCTCTTGATGTGCACAGGTATGAAACAACTTTCAGACATCTCAGAATCATGTGGGAAGTTAATCTAAAGTGTTTCCATTAGGTTTGCAGAAAGTGCTTTGGTGTAAAATTGAAATGTATACTATTTGTATTGTCTGAGCATTACATGCACTGAGATAACAACTTTTTTCTGTTGATGTATACAGCCATGAAACAGCTTTCAAACTACTCATAATCATGTGGAAAGTTAACCTAAGCTGTATCCATTAGGTTTGCAGTCAGGACTTTTGAGTACAATTGAAATGTATACTATTTTTATGTCAAAGCGTTCTATTCACTGTGAAATCAACTTTTTTGTCTTTATGTGCACAGGTATGAAACAACTTTCAGACATCTCAGAATCATGTGGGAAGTTAACCTAAAGTGTTTCCATTAGGTTTGCAGTAAGTGCTTTGGTGTAAAATTGAAATGTATACTACCTTAATGTCAGAGCATAGAAGCACTGAGAAAGAAACTTTTTTGTCTTGATGAACTGAGGCATGAAACAACTTTAAACCTAGTCAAACTCATGTGGGAAGTTAACCAAAGGTGTTTCCATTAGGTTTGCAGTCAGGACTTTTGAGTACAATTGAAATGTATACTACCTTTATGTCAAGGCATTCTATTCACTGTGAAATCAACTTTTTTGTCTTGATGTGCACAGGTATGAAACAACTTTCAGACATCTCAGAATCATGTGGGAAGTTAATCTAAAGTGTTTCCATTAGGTTTGCTGTAAGTGCTTTGGTGTAAAATTGAAATGTATACTATTTGTATTGTCTAAGCATTACATGCACTGAGATAACAACTTTTTTGTGTTGATGTATACAGCCATGAAACAGCTTTCAAACTACTCATAATCATGTGGAAAGTTAACCTAAGGTGTTTCCATTAGGTTTGCAGTAAGTGCTTTGGTGTAAAATTGAAATGTATACTATTTGTATTGTCAAAGCATTGCATGCACTGTGAAATCAACTTTTTTGTCTTTATGTGCACAGGTATGAAACAACTTTCAGACATCTCAGATTCATGTGGGAAGTTAACCTAAAGTGTTTCCATTAGGTTTGAAGTAAGTGCTTTGGTGTAAAATTGAAATGTCTACTATTTGTATTGTCTAAGCATTGCATGCACTGAGATAACAACTTTTTTGTGTAGATGTGTACAGCCAGGAAACAACTTTCAAACTACTAATAATCATGTGGGAAATTAACCTAAGGTGTTTCCATTTGTTTGCAGTAAGTACTTTGGAGTAAAATTGAGATGTATACTACCTTAATGTCAGAGCATAGTAGCACTGAGAAAGTAACTTTTTTGTCTTGATGTGCACAGGTATGAAACAACTTTCAGACATCTCAGAATCATGTGGGAAGTTAATCTAAAGTGTTTCCATTAGGTTTGCTGTAAGTGCTTTGGTGTAAAATTGAAATGTATACTATTTGTATTGTCTAAGCATTACATGCACTGAGATAACAACTTTTTTGTGTTGATGTATACAGCCATGAAACAGCTTTCAAACTACTCATAATCATGTGGAAAGTTAACCTAAGGTGTTTCCATTAGGTTTGCAGTAAGTGCTTTGGTGTAAAATTGAAATGTATACTATTTGTATTGTCAAAGCATTGCATGCACTGTGAAATCAACTTTTTTGTCTTTATGTGCACAGGTATGAAACAACTTTCAGACATCTCAGATTCATGTGGGAAGTTAACCTAAAGTGTTTCCATTAGGTTTGAAGTAAGTGCTTTGGTGTAAAATTGAAATGTCTACAATTTGTATTGTCTAAGCATTGCATGCACTGAGATAACAACTTTTTTGTGTTGATGTGTACAGCCAGGAAACAACATTCAAACTAATAATAATCATGTGGGAAGTTAACCTAAGGTGTTTCCATTTGTTTGCAGTAAGTACTTTGGAGTAAAATTGAGATGTATACTACCTTAATGTCAGAGCATAGAAGCACTGAGAAAGAAACTTTTTTGTCTTGATGAACTGAGGCATGAAACAACTTTAAACCTAGTCAAACTCATGTGGGAAGTTAACCAAAGGTGTTTCCATTAGGTTTGCAGTCAGGACTTTTGAGTACAATTGAAATGTATACTACCTTTATGTCAAGGCATTCTATTCACTGTGAAATCAACTTTTTTGTCTTTATGTGCACAGGTATGAAACAACTTTCCGACATCTCAGATTCATGTGGGAAGTTAACCTAAAGTGTTTCCATTAGGTTTAAAGTAAGTGCTTTGGTGTAAAATTGAAAAGTATACTATTTGTATTGTCTAAGCATTGCATGCACTGAGATAACAACTTTTTTGTGTAGATGTGTACAGCCAGGAAACAACTTTCAAACTACTAATAATCATGTGGGAAATTAACCTAAGGTGTTTCCATTTGTTTGCAGTAAGTACTTTGGAGTAAAATTGAGATGTATACTACCTTAATGTCAGAGCATAGTAGCACTGAGAAAGTAACTTCTTTGTCTTGATGAACTGAGGCATGAAACAACTTTAAACCTAGTCATACTCATGTGGAAAGTTAACCTAAGCTGTTTCCATTAGGTTTGCAGTCAGGACTTTTGAGTACAATTGAAATGTATGCTACTTTTATGTCAAAGCATTCTATTCACTGTGAAATCAACTTTTTTGTCTTTATGTGCACAGGTATGAAACAACTTTCAGACATCTCAGAATCATGTGGGAAGTTAACCTAAAGTGTTTCCATTAGGTTTGCAGTAAGTGCTTTGGTGTAAAATTGAAATGTATACTATTTGTATTGTCTAAGCATTGCATGCACTGAGATAACAACTTTTTTGTGTTGATGTGTACAGCCATGAAACAACTTTCAAACTACTCTTAATCATGTGGAAAGTTAACCTAAGGTGTTTCCATTAGGTTTGCAGTAAGTGCTTTGGTGTAAAATTGAAATGTATACTATTGGTATTGTCAAAGCTTTGCATGCACTGAGAAAACAACTTTTTTCTCTTGATGTGCACAGGTATGAAACAACTTTCAGACATCTCAGAATCATGTGGGAAGTTAATCTAAAGTGTTTCCATTAGGTTTGCAGTAAGTGCTTTGGTGTAAAATTGAAATGTATACTATTTGTATTGTCTAAGCATTACATGCACTGAGATAACAACTTTTTTCTGTTGATGTATACAGCCATGAAACAGCTTTCAAACTACTCATAATCATGTGGAAAGTTAACCTAAGCTGTATCCATTAGGTTTGCAGTCAGGACTTTTGAGTAGAATTGAAATGTATACTATTTTTATGTCAAAGCGTTCTATTCACTGTGAAATCAACTTTTTTGTCTTTATGTGCACAGGTATGAAACAACTTTCAGACATCTCAGAATCATGTGGGAAGTTAACCTAAAGTGTTTCCATTAGGTTTGCAGTAAGTGCTTTGGTGTAAAATTGAAATGTATACTATTTGTATTGTCAAAGCATTGCATGCACTATGAAATCAACTTTTTTGTCTTTATGTGCACAGGTATGAAACAACTTTCAGACATCTCAGATTCATGTGGGAAGTTAACCTAAAGTGTTTCCATTAGGTTTGAAGTAAGTGCTTTGGTGTAAAATTGAAAAGTATACTATTTGTATTGTCTAAGCATTGCATGCACTGAGATAACAACTTTTTTGTGTAGATGTGTACAGCCAGGAAACAACTTTCAAACTACTAATAATCATGTGGGAAATTAACCTAAGGTGTTTCCATTTGTTTGCAGTAAGTACTTTGGAGTAAAATTGAGATGTATACTACCTTAATGTCAGAGCATAGTAGCACTGAGAAAGTAACTTTTTTGTCTTGATGAACTGAGGCATGAAACAACTTCAAACCTAGTCATACTCATGTGCAAAGTTAACCGAAGCTGTTTCCATTAGATTTGCAGTCAGGACTTTTGAGTATAATTGAAATGTATGCTACTTTTATGTCAAAGCATTCTATTCACTGTGAAATCAACTTTTTTGTCTTTATGTGCACAGGTATGAAACAACTTTCAGACATCTCAGAATCATGTGGGAAGTTAACCTAAAGTGTTTCCATTAGGTTTGCAGTAAGTGCTTTGGTGTAAAATTGAAATGTATACTATTTGTATTGTCTAAGCATTGCATGCACTGAGATAACAACTTTTTTGTGTTGATGTGTACAGCCATGAAACAACTTTCAAACTACTCTTAATCATGTGGAAAGTTAACCTAAGGTGTTTCCATTAGGTTTGCAGTAAGTGCTTTGGTGTAAAATTGAAATGTATACTATTGGTATTGTCAAAGCTTTGCATGCACTGAGAAAACAACTTTTTTCTCTTGATGTGCACAGGTATGAAACAACTTTCAGACATCTCAGAATCATGTGGGAAGTTAATCTAAAGTGTTTCCATTAGGTTTGCAGTAAGTGCTTTGGTGTAAAATTGAAATGTCTACTATTTGTATTGTCTAAGCATTGCATGCACTGAGATAACAACTTTTTTGTGTAGATGTGTACAGCCAGGAAACAACTTTCAAACTACTAATAATCATGTGGGAAATTAACCTAAGGTGTTTCCATTTGTTTGCAGTAAGTACTTTGGAGTAAAATTGAGATGTATACTACCTTAATGTCAGAGCATAGTAGCACTGAGAAAGTAACTTTTTTGTCTTGATGAACTGAGGCATGAAACAACTTTAAACCTAGTCATACTCATGTGCAAAGTTAACCGAAGCTGTTTCCATTAGATTTGCAGTCAGGACTTTTGAGTACAATTGAAATGTATGCTACTTTTATGTCAAAGCATTCTATTCACTGTGAAATCAACTTTTTTGTCTTTATGTGCACAGGTATGAAACAACTTTCAGACATCTCAGAATCATGTGGGAAGTTAACCTAAAGTGTTTCCATTAGGTTTGCAGTAAGTGCTTTGGTGTAAAATTGAAATGTATACTATTTGTATTGTCTAAGCATTGCATGCACTGAGATAACAACTTTTTTGTGTTGATGTGTACAGCCAGGAAACAACATTCAAACTAATAATAATCATGTGGGAAGTTAACCTAAGGTGTTTCCATTTGTTTGCAGTAAGTACTTTGGAGTAAAATTGAGATGTATACTACCTTAATGTCAGAGCATAGAAGCACTGAGAAAGAAACTTTTTTGTCTTGATGAACTGAGGCATGAAACAACTTTAAACCTAGTCAACCTCATGTGGGAAGTTAACCAAAGGTGTTTCCATTAGGTTTGCAGTCAGGACTTTTGAGTACAATTGAAATGTATACTACCTTTATGTCAAGGCATTCTATTCACTGTGAAATCAACTTTTTTGTCTTGATGTGCACAGGTATGAAACAACTTTCAGACATCTCAGAATCATGTGGGAAGTTAACCTAAAGTGTTTCCATTAGGTTTGCAGTAAGTGCTTTGGTGTAAAATTGAAATGTATACTATTTGTATTGTCTAAGCATTGCATGCACTGAGATAACAACTTTTTTGTGTTGATGCGTACAGCCATGAAACAACTTTCAAACTACTCTTAATCATGTGGAAAGTTAACCTAAGGTGTTTCCATTAGGTTTGCAGTAAGTGCTTTGGTGTAAAATTGAAATGTATACTATTGGTATTGTCAAAGCTTTGCATGCACTGAGAAAACAACTTTTTTCTCTTGATGTGCACAGGTATGAAACAACTTTCAGACATCTCAGAATCATGTGGGAAGTTAATCTAAAGTGTTTCCATTAGGTTTGCAGTAAGTGCTTTGGTGTAAAATTGAAATGTATACTATTTGTATTGTCTAAGCATTACATGCACTGAGATAACAACTTTTTTGTGTTGATGTATACAGCCATGAAACAGCTTTCAAACTACTCATAATCATGTGGAAAGTTAACCTAAGGTGTTTCCATTAGGTTTGCAGTAAGTGCTTTGGTGTAAAATTGAAATGTATACTATTTGTATTGTCAAAGCATTGCATGCACTGTGAAATCAACTTTTTTGTCTTTATGTGCACAGGTATGAAACAACTTTCAGACATCTCAGATTCATGTGGGAAGTTAACCTAAAGTGTTTCCATTAGGTTTGAAGTAAGTGCTTTGGTGTAAAATTGAAATGTCTACTATTTGTATTGTCTAAGCATTGCATGCACTGAGATAACAACTTTTTTGTGTTGATGTGTACAGCCAGGAAACAACATTCAAACTAATAATAATCATGTGGGAAGTTAACCTAAGGTGTTTCCATTTGTTTGCAGTAAGTACTTTGGAGTAAAATTGAGATGTATACTACCTTAATGTCAGAGCATAGAAGCACTGAGAAAGAAACTTTTTTGTCTTGATGAACTGAGGCATGAAACAACTTTAAACCTAGTCAAACTCATGTGGGAAGTTAACCAAAGGTGTTTCCATTAGGTTTGCAGTCAGGACTTTTGAGTACAATTGAAATGTATACTACCTTTATGTCAAGGCATTCTATTCACTGTGAAATCAACTTTTTTGTCTTTATGTGCACAGGTATGAAACAACTTTCAGACATCTCAGAATCATGTGGGAAGTTAACCTAAAGTGTTTCCATTAGGTTTGCAGTAAGTGCTTTGGTGTAAAATTGAAATGTATACTATTTGTATTGTCTAAGCATTGCATGCACTGAGATAACAACTTTTTTGTGTTGATGTGTACAGCCATGAAACAACTTTCAAACTACTCTTAATCATGTGGAAAGTTAACCTAAGGTGTTTCCATTAGGTTTGCAGTAAGTGCTTTGGTGTAAAATTGAAATGTATACTATTGGTATTGTCAAAGCTTTGCATGCACTGAGAAAACAACTTTTTTCTCTTGATGTGCACAGGTATGAAACAACTTTCAGACATCTCAGAATCATGTGGGAAGTTAATCTAAAGTGTTTCCATTAGGTTTGCAGAAAGTGCTTTGGTGTAAAATTGAAATGTATACTATTTGTATTGTCTGAGCATTACATGCACTGAGATAACAACTTTTTTCTGTTGATGTATACAGCCATGAAACAGCTTTCAAACTACTCATAATCATGTGGAAAGTTAACCTAAGCTGTATCCATTAGGTTTGCAGTCAGGACTTTTGAGTACAATTGAAATGTATACTATTTTTATGTCAAAGCGTTCTATTCACTGTGAAATCAACTTTTTTGTCTTTATGTGCACAGGTATGAAACAACTTTCAGACATCTCAGAATCATGTGGGAAGTTAACCTAAAGTGTTTCCATTAGGTTTGCAGTAAGTGCTTTGGTGTAAAATTGAAATGTATACTACCTTAATGTCAGAGCATAGAAGCACTGAGAAAGAAACTTTTTTGTCTTGATGAACTGAGGCATGAAACAACTTTAAACCTAGTCAAACTCATGTGGGAAGTTAACCAAAGGTGTTTCCATTAGGTTTGCAGTCAGGACTTTTGAGTACAATTGAAATGTATACTACCTTTATGTCAAGGCATTCTATTCACTGTGAAATCAACTTTTTTGTCTTGATGTGCACAGGTATGAAACAACTTTCAGACATCTCAGAATCATGTGGGAAGTTAATCTAAAGTGTTTCCATTAGGTTTGCTGTAAGTGCTTTGGTGTAAAATTGAAATGTATACTATTTGTATTGTCTAAGCATTACATGCACTGAGATAACAACTTTTTTGTGTTGATGTATACAGCCATGAAACAGCTTTCAAACTACTCATAATCATGTGGAAAGTTAACCTAAGGTGTTTCCATTAGGTTTGCAGTAAGTGCTTTGGTGTAAAATTGAAATGTATACTATTTGTATTGTCAAAGCATTGCATGCACTGTGAAATCAACTTTTTTGTCTTTATGTGCACAGGTATGAAACAACTTTCAGACATCTCAGATTCATGTGGGAAGTTAACCTAAAGTGTTTCCATTAGGTTTGAAGTAAGTGCTTTGGTGTAAAATTGAAATGTCTACAATTTGTATTGTCTAAGCATTGCATGCACTGAGATAACAACTTTTTTGTGTTGATGTGTACAGCCAGGAAACAACATTCAAACTAATAATAATCATGTGGGAAGTTAACCTAAGGTGTTTCCATTTGTTTGCAGTAAGTACTTTGGAGTAAAATTGAGATGTATACTACCTTAATGTCAGAGCATAGAAGCACTGAGAAAGAAACTTTTTTGTCTTGATGAACTGAGGCATGAAACAACTTTAAACCTAGTCAAACTCATGTGGGAAGTTAACCAAAGGTGTTTCCATTAGGTTTGCAGTCAGGACTTTTGAGTACAATTGAAATGTATACTACCTTTATGTCAAGGCATTCTATTCACTGTGAAATCAACTTTTTTGTCTTTATGTGCACAGGTATGAAACAACTTTCCGACATCTCAGATTCATGTGGGAAGTTAACCTAAAGTGTTTCCATTAGGTTTAAAGTAAGTGCTTTGGTGTAAAATTGAAAAGTATACTATTTGTATTGTCTAAGCATTGCATGCACTGAGATAACAACTTTTTTGTGTAGATGTGTACAGCCAGGAAACAACTTTCAAACTACTAATAATCATGTGGGAAATTAACCTAAGGTGTTTCCATTTGTTTGCAGTAAGTACTTTGGAGTAAAATTGAGATGTATACTACCTTAATGTCAGAGCATAGTAGCACTGAGAAAGTAACTTCTTTGTCTTGATGAACTGAGGCATGAAACAACTTTAAACCTAGTCATACTCATGTGGAAAGTTAACCTAAGCTGTTTCCATTAGGTTTGCAGTCAGGACTTTTGAGTACAATTGAAATGTATGCTACTTTTATGTCAAAGCATTCTATTCACTGTGAAATCAACTTTTTTGTCTTTATGTGCACAGGTATGAAACAACTTTCAGACATCTCAGAATCATGTGGGAAGTTAACCTAAAGTGTTTCCATTAGGTTTGCAGTAAGTGCTTTGGTGTAAAATTGAAATGTATACTATTTGTATTGTCTAAGCATTGCATGCACTGAGATAACAACTTTTTTGTGTTGATGTGTACAGCCATGAAACAACTTTCAAACTACTCTTAATCATGTGGAAAGTTAACCTAAGGTGTTTCCATTAGGTTTGCAGTAAGTGCTTTGGTGTAAAATTGAAATGTATACTATTGGTATTGTCAAAGCTTTGCATGCACTGAGAAAACAACTTTTTTCTCTTGATGTGCACAGGTATGAAACAACTTTCAGACATCTCAGAATCATGTGGGAAGTTAATCTAAAGTGTTTCCATTAGGTTTGCAGTAAGTGCTTTGGTGTAAAATTGAAATGTATACTATTTGTATTGTCTAAGCATTACATGCACTGAGATAACAACTTTTTTCTGTTGATGTATACAGCCATGAAACAGCTTTCAAACTACTCATAATCATGTGGAAAGTTAACCTAAGCTGTATCCATTAGGTTTGCAGTCAGGACTTTTGAGTAGAATTGAAATGTATACTATTTTTATGTCAAAGCGTTCTATTCACTGTGAAATCAACTTTTTTGTCTTTATGTGCACAGGTATGAAACAACTTTCAGACATCTCAGAATCATGTGGGAAGTTAACCTAAAGTGTTTCCATTAGGTTTGCAGTAAGTGCTTTGGTGTAAAATTGAAATGTATACTACCTTAATGTCAGAGCATAGAAGCACTGAGAAAGAAACTTTTTTGTCTTGATGAACTGAGGCATGAAACAGCTTTAAACCTAGTCAAACTCATGTGGGAAGTTAACCAAAGGTGTTTCCATTAGGTTTGCAGTCAGGACTTTTGAGTACAATTGAAATGTATACTACCTTTATGTCAAGGCATTCTATTCACTGTGAAATCAACTTTTTTGTCTTGATGTGCACAGGTATGAAACAACTTTCAGACATCTCAGATTCATGTGGGAAGTTATCCTAAAGTGTTTCCATTAGGTTTGAAGTAAGTGCTTTGGTGTAAAATTGAAATGTCTACTATTTGTATTGTCTAAGCATTGCATGCACTGAGATAACAACTTTTTTGTGTTGATGTGTACAGCCAGGAAACAACATTCAAACTAATAATAATCATGTGGGAAGTTAACCTAAGGTGTTTCCATTTGTTTGCAGTAAGTACTTTGGAGTAAAATTGAGATGTATACTACCTTAATGTCAGAGCATAGAAGCACTGAGAAAGAAACTTTTTTGTCTTGATGAACTGAGGCATGAAACAACTTTAAACCTAGTCAAACTCATGTGGGAAGTTAACCAAAGGTGTTTCCATTAGGTTTGCAGTCAGGACTTTTGAGTACAATTGAAATGTATACTACCTTTATGTCAAGGCATTCTATTCACTGTGAAATCAACTTTTTTGTCTTTATGTGCACAGGTATGAAACAACTTTCAGACATCTCAGATTCATGTGGGAAGTTAACCTAAAGTGTTTCCATTAGGTTTAAAGTAAGTGCTTTGGTGTAAAATTGAAAAGTATACTATTTGTATTGTCTAAGCATTGCATGCACTGAGATAACAACTTTTTTGTGTAGATGTGTACAGCCAGGAAACAACTTTCAAACTACTAATAATCATGTGGGAAATTAACCTAAGGTGTTTCCATTTGTTTGCAGTAAGTACTTTGGAGTAAAATTGAGATGTATACTACCTTAATGTCAGAGCATAGTAGCACTGAGAAAGTAACTTTTTTGTCTTGATGAACTGAGGCATGAAACAACTTTAAACCTAGTCATACTCATGTGGAAAGTTAACCTAAGCTGTTTCCATTAGGTTTGCAGTCAGGACTTTTGAGTACAATTGAAATGTATGCTACTTTTATGTCAAAGCATTCTATTCACTGTGAAATCAAGTTTTTTGTCTTTATGTGCACAGGTATGAAACAACTTTCAGACATCTCAGAATCATGTGGGAAGTTAACCTAAAGTGTTTCCATTAGGTTTGCAGTAAGTGCTTTGGTGTAAAATTGAAATGTCTACTATTTGTATTGTCTAAGCATTGCATGCACTGAGATAACAACTTTTTTGTGTTGATGTGTACAGCCATGAAACAACTTTCAAACTACTCTTAATCATGTGGAAAGTTAACCTAAGGTGTTTCCATTAGGTTTGCAGTAAGTGCTTTGGTGTAAAATTGAAATGTATACTATTGGTATTGTCAAAGCTTTGCATGCACTGAGAAAACAACTTTTTTCTCTTGATGTGCACAGGTATGAAACAACTTTCAGACATCTCAGAATCATGTGGGAAGTTAATCTAAAGTGTTTCCATTAGGTTTGCAGTAAGTGCTTTGGTGTAAAATTGAAATGTATACTATTTGTATTGTCTAAGCATTACATGCACTGAGATAACAACTTTTTTCTGTTGATGTATACAGCCATGAAACAGCTTTCAAACTACTCATAATCATGTGGAAAGTTAACCTAAGCTGTATCCATTAGGTTTGCAGTCAGGACTTTTGAGTACAATTGAAATGTATACTACTTTTATGTCAAAGCGTTCTATTCACTGTGAAATCAACTTTTTTGTCTTTATGTGCACAGGTATGAAACAACTTTCAGACATCTCAGAATCATGTGGGAAGTTAACCTAAAGTGTTTCCATTAGGTTTGCAGTAAGTGCTTTGGTGTAAAATTGAAATGTATACTATTTGTATTGTCTAAGCAATGCATGCACTGAGATAACAACTTTTTTGTGTTGATGTGTACAGCCATGAAACAACTTTCAAACTACTCATAATCATGTGGAAAGTTAACCTAAGGTTTTTCCATTAGGTTTGCAGTAAGTGCTTTGGTGTAAAACTGAAATGTATACTATTGGTATTGTCAAAGCTTTGCATGCACTGAGAAAACAACTTTTTTGTCTTGATGTGCACAGGTATGAAACAACTTTCAGACATCTCAGAATCATGTGGGAAGTTAATCTAAAGTGTTTCCATTAGGTTTGCAGTAAGTGCTTTGGTGTAAAATTGAAATGTATACTATTTGTATTGTCTAAGCATTACATGCACTGAGATAACAACTTTTTTCTGTTGATGTATACAGCCATGAAACAGCTTTCAAACTACTCATAATCATGTGGAAAGTTAACCTAAGGTGTTTCCATTAGGTTTGCAGTAAGTGCTTTGGTGTAAAATTGAAATGTATACTATTTGTATTGTCAAAGCATTGCATGCACTATGAAATCAACTTTTTTGTCTTTATGTGCACAGGTATGAAACAACTTTCAGACATCTCAGATTCATGTGGGAAGTTAACCTAAAGTGTTTCCATTAGGTTTGAAGTAAGTGCTTTGGTGTGAAATTGAAAAGTATACTATTTGTATTGTCTAAGCATTGTATGCACTGAGATAACAACTTTTTTGTGTAGATGTGTACAGCCAGGAAACAACTTTCAAACTACTAATAATCATGTGGGAAATTAACCTAAGGTGTTTCCATTTGTTTGCAGTAAGTACTTTGGAGTAAAATTGAGATGTATACTACCTTAATGTCAGAGCATAGTAGCACTGAGAAAGTAACTTTTTTGTCTTGATGAACTGAGGCATGAAACAACTTTAAACCTAGTCATACTCATGTGCAAAGTTAACCGAAGCTGTTTCCATTAGATTTGCAGTCAGGACTTTTGAGTACAATTGAAATGTATGCTACTTTTATGTCAAAGCATTCTATTCACTGTGAAATCAACTTTTTTGTCTTTATGTGCACAGGTATGAAACAACTTTCAGACATCTCAGAATCATGTGGGAAGTTAACCTAAAGTGTTTCCATTAGGTTTGCAGTAAGTGCTTTGGTGTAAAATTGAAATGTATACTATTTGTATTGTCTAAGCATTGCATGCACTGAGATAACAACTTTTTTGTGTTGATGTGTACAGCCATGAAACAACTTTCAAACTACTCATAATCATGTGGAAAGTTAACCTAAGGTGTTTCCATTAGGTTTGCAGTAAGTGCTTTGGTGTAAAATTGAAATGTATACTACCTTAATGTCAGAGCATAGAAGCACTGAGAAAGAAACTTTTTTGTCTTGATGAACTGAGGCATGAAACAACTTTAAACCTAGTCAAACTCATGTGGGAAGTTAACCAAAGGTGTTTCCATTAGGTTTGCAGTCAAGACTTTTGAGTACAATTGAAATGTATACTACCTTTATGTCAAGGCATTCTATTCACTGTGAAATCAACTTTTTTGTCTTTATGTGCACAGGTATGAAACAACTTTCAGACATCTCAGAATCATGTGGGAAGTTAACCTAAAGTGCTTCCATTAGGTTTGCAGTAAGTGCTTTGGTGTAAAATTGAAATGTATACTATTGGTATTGTCAAAGCATTGCATGCACTGTGAAATCAACTTTTTTGTCTTTATGTGCACAGGTATGAAACAACTTTCAGACATCTCAGATTCATGTGGGAAGTTAACCTAAAGTGTTTCCATTAGGTTTGAAGTAAGTGCTTTGGTGTAAAATTGAAATGTCTACTATTTGTATTGTCTAAGCATTGCATGCACTGAGATAACAACTTTTTTGTGTTGATGTGTACAGCCAGGAAACAACATTCAAACTAATAATAATCATGTGGGAAGTTAACCTAAGGTGTTTCCATTTGTTTGCAGTAAGTACTTTGGAGTAAAATTGAGATGTATACTACCTTAATGTCAGAGCATAGAAGCACTGAGAAAGAAACTTTTTTGTCTTGATGAACTGAGGCATGAAACAACTTTAAACCTAGTCAAACTCATGTGGGAAGTTAACCAAAGGTGTTTCCATTAGGTTTGCAGTCAGGACTTTTGAGTACAATTGAAATGTATACTACCTTTATGTCAAGGCATTCTATTCACTGTGAAATCAACTTTTTTGTCGTTATGTGCACAGGTATGAAACAACTTTCCGACATCTCAGATTCATGTGGGAAGTTAACCTAAAGTGTTTCCATTAGGTTTGCTGTAAGTGCTTTGGTGTAAAATTGAAAAGTATACTATTTGTATTGTCTAAGCATTGCATGCACTGAGATAACAACTTTTTTGTGTAGATGTGTACAGCCAGGAAACAACTTTCAAACTACTAATAATCATGTGGGAAATTAACCTAAGGTGTTTCCATTTGTTTGCAGTAAGTACTTTGGAGTAAAATTGAGATGTATACTACCTTAATGTCAGAGCATAGTAGCACTGAGAAAGTAACTTTTTTGTCTTGATGAACTGAGGCATGAAACAACTTTAAACCTAGTCATACTCATGTGGAAAGTTAACCTAAGGTGTTTCCATTAGGTTTGCAGTCAGGACCTTTGAGTACAATTGAAATGTATGCTACTTTTATGTCAAAGCATTCTATTCACTGTGAAATCAACTTTTTTGTCTTTATGTGCACAGGTATGAAACAACTTTCAGACATCTCAGAATCATGTGGGAAGTTAACCTAAAGTGTTTCCATTAGGTTTGCAGTAAGTGCTTTGGTGTAAAATTGAAATGTATACTATTTGTATTGTCTAAGCATTGCATGCACTGAGATAACAACTTTTTTGTGTTGATGTGTACAGCCATGAAACAACTTTCAAACTACTCTTAATCATGTGGAAAGTTAACCTAAGGTGTTTCCATTAGGTTTGCAGTAAGTGCTTTGGTGTAAAATTGAAATGTATACTATTGGTATTGTCAAAGCTTTGCATGCACTGAGAAAACAACTTTTTTCTCTTGATGTGCACAGGTATGAAACAACTTTCAGACATCTCAGAATCATGTGGGAAGTTAACCTAAAGTGTTTCCATTAGGTTTGCAGTAAGTGCTTTGGTGTAAAATTGAAATGTATACTATTTGTATTGTCTAAGCATTGCATGCACTGAGATAACAACTTTTTTGTGTTGATGTGTACAGCCATGAAACAACTTTCAAACTACTCATAATCATGTGGAAAGTTAACCTAAGCTGTATCCATTAGGTTTGCAGTCAGGACTTTTGAGTACAATTGAAATGTATACTATTTTTATGTCAAAGCGTTCTATTCACTGTGAAATCAACTTTTTTGTCTTTATGTGCACAGGTATGAAACAACTTTCAGACATCTCAGAATCATGTGGGAAGTTAACCTAAAGTGTTTCCATTAGGTTTGCAGTAAGTGCTTTGGTGTAAAATTGAAATGTATACTACCTTAATGTCAGAGCATAGAAGCACTGAGAAAGAAACTTTTTTGTCTTGATGAACTGAGGCATGAAACAACTTTAAACCTAGTCAAACTCATGTGGGAAGTTAACCAAAGGTGTTTCCATTAGGTTTGCAGTCAGGACTTTTGAGTACAATTGAAATGTATACTACCTTTATGTCAAGGCATTCTATTCACTGTGAAATCAACTTTTTTGTCTTGATGTGCACAGGTATGAAACAACTTTCAGACATCTCAGAATCATGTGGGAAGTTAATCTAAAGTGTTTCCATTAGGTTTGCTGTAAGTGCTTTGGTGTAAAATTGAAATGTATACTATTTGTATTGTCTAAGCATTACATGCACTGAGATAACAACTTTTTTGTGTTGATGTATACAGCCATGAAACAGCTTTCAAACTACTCATAATCATGTGGAAAGTTAACCTAAGGTGTTTCCATTAGGTTTGCAGTAAGTGCTTTGGTGTAAAATTGAAATGTATACTATTTGTATTGTCAAAGCATTGCATGCACTGTGAAATCAACTTTTTTGTCTTTATGTGCACAGGTATGAAACAACTTTCAGACATCTCAGATTCATGTGGGAAGTTAACCTAAAGTGTTTCCATTAGGTTTGAAGTAAGTGCTTTGGTGTAAAATTGAAATGTCTACTATTTGTATTGTCTAAGCATTGCATGCACTGAGATAACAACTTTTTTGTGTAGATGTGTACAGCCAGGAAACAACTTTCAAACTACTAATAATCATGTGGGAAATTAACCTAAGGTGTTTCCATTTGTTTGCAGTAAGTACTTTGGAGTAAAATTGAGATGTATACTACCTTAATGTCAGAGCATAGTAGCACTGAGAAAGTAACTTTTTTGTCTTGATGAACTGAGGCATGAAACAACTTTAAACCTAGTCATACTCATGTGCAAAGTTAACCGAAGCTGTTTCCATTAGATTTGCAGTCAGGACTTTTGAGTACAATTGAAATGTATGCTACTTTTATGTCAAAGCATTCTATTCACTGTGAAATCAACTTTTTTGTCTTTATGTGCACAGGTATGAAACAACTTTCAGACATCTCAGAATCATGTGGGAAGTTAACCTAAAGTGTTTCCATTAGGTTTGCAGTAAGTGCTTTGGTGTAAAATTGAAATGTATACTACCTTAATGTCAGAGCATAGAAGCACTGAGAAAGAAACTTTTTTGTCTTGATGAACTGAGGCATGAAACAACTTTAAACCTAGTCAAACTCATGTGGGAAGTTAACCAAAGGTGTTTCCATTAGGTTTGCAGTCAGGACTTTTGAGTACAATTGAAATGTATACTACCTTTATGTCAAGGCATTCTATTCACAGTGAAATCAACTTTTTTGTCTTGATGTGCACAGGTATGAAACAACTTTCAGACATCTCAGAATCATGTGGGAAGTTAATCTAAAGTGTTTCCATTAGGTTTGCTGTAAGTGCTTTGGTGTAAAATTGAAATGTATACTATTTGTATTGTCTAAGCATTACATGCACTGAGATAACAACTTTTTTGTGTTGATGTATACAGCCATGAAACAGCTTTCAAACTACTCATAATCATGTGGAAAGTTAACCTAAGGTGTTTCCATTAGGTTTGCAGTAAGTGCTTTGGTGTAAAATTGAAATGTATACTATTTGTATTGTCAAAGCATTGCATGCACTGTGAAATCAACTTTTTTGTCTTTATGTGCACAGGTATGAAACAACTATCAGACATCTCAGATTCATGTGGGAAGTTAACCTAAAGTGTTTCCATTAGGTATGAAGTAAGTGCTTTGGTGTAAAATTGAAATGTCTACTATTTGTATTGTCTAAGCATTGCATGCACTGAGATAACAACTTTTTTGTGTAGATGTGTACAGCCAGGAAACAACTTTCAAACTACTAATAATCATGTGGGAAATTAACCTAAGGTGTTTCCATTTGTTTGCAGTAAGTACTTTGGAGTAAAATTGAGATGTATACTACCTTAATGTCAGAGCATAGTAGCACTGAGAAAGTAACTTTTTTGTCTTGATGAACTGAGGCATGAAACAACTTTAAACCTAGTCATACTCATGTGCAAAGTTAACCGAAGCTGTTTCCATTAGATTTGCAGTCAGGACTTTTGAGTACAATTGAAATGTATGCTACTTTTATGTCAAAGCATTCTATTCACTGTGAAATCAACTTTTTTGTCTTTATGTGCACAGGTATGAAACAACTTTCAGACATCTCAGAATCATGTGGGAAGTTAACCTAAAGTGTTTCCATTAGGTTTGCAGTAAGTGCTTTGGTGTAAAATTGAAATGTATACTATTTGTATTGTCTAAGCATTGCATGCACTGAGATAACAACTTTTTTGTGTTGATGTGTACAGCCATGAAACAACTTTCAAACTACTCATAATCATGTGGAAAGTTAACCTAAGGTGTTTCCATTAGGTTTGCAGTAAGTGCTTTGGTGTAAAATTGAAATGTATACTACCTTAATGTCAGAGCATAGAAGCACTGAGAAAGAAACTTTTTTGTCTTGATGAACTGAGGCATGAAACAACTTTAAACCTAGTCAAACTCATGTGGGAAGTTAACCAAAGGTGTTTCCATTAGGTTTGCAGTCAGGACTTTTGAGTACAATTGAAATGTATACTACCTTTATGTCAAGGCATTCTATTCACTGTGAAATCAACTTTTTTGTCTTGATGTGCACAGGTATGAAACAACTTTCAGACATCTCAGATTCATGTGGGAAGTTAACCTAAAGTGTTTCCATTAGGTTTGAAGTAAGTGCTTTGGTGTAAAATTGAAATGTCTACTATTTGTATTGCCTAAGCATTGCATGCACTGAGATAACAACTTTTTTGTGTTGATGTGTACAGCCATGAAACAACTTTCAAACTACTCTTAATCATGTGGAAAGTTAACCTAAGGTGTTTCCATTAGGTTTGCAGTAAGTGCTTTGGTGTAAAATTGAAATGTATACTATTGGTATTGTCAAAGCTTTGCATGCACTGAGAAAACAAATTTTTTCTCTTGATGTGCACAGGTATGAAACAACTTTCAGACATCTCAGAATCATGTGGGAAGTTAATCTAAAGTGTTTCCATTAGGTTTGCAGTAAGTGCTTTGGTGTAAAATTGAAATGTATACTATTTGTATTGTCTAAGCATTACATGCACTGAGATAACAACTTTTTTCTGTTGATGTATACAGCCATGAAACAGCTTTCAAACTACTCTTAATCATGTGGAAAGTTAACCTAAGGTGTTTCCATTAGGTTTGCAGTAAGTGCTTTGGTGTAAAATTGAAATGTATACTATTGGTATTGTCAAAGCTTTGCATGCACTGAGAAAACAACTTTTTTTTCTTGATGTGCACAGGTATGAAACAACTTTCAGACATCTCAGAATCATGTGGGAAGTTAACCTAAAGTGTTTGCATTAGGTTTGCAGTAAGTGCTTTGGTGTAAAATTGAAATGTATACTATTTGTATTGTCTAAGCAATGCATGCACTGAGATAACAACTTTTTTGTGTTGATGTGTACAGCCTTGAAACAACTTTCAAACTACTCATAATCATGTGGAAAGTTAACCTAAGGTGTTTCCATTAGGTTTGCAGTAAGTGCTTTGGTGTAAAACTGAAATGTATACTATTGGTATTGTCAAAGCTTTGCATGCACTGAGAAAACAACTTTTTTGTCTTGATGTGCACAGGTATGAAACAACTTTCAGACATCTCAGAATCATGTGGGAAGTTAATCTAAAGTGTTTCCATTAGGTTTGCAGTAAGTGCTTTGGTGTAAAATTGAAATGTATACTATTTGTATTGTCTAAGCATTACATGCACTGAGATAACAACTTTTTTCTGTTGATGTATACAGCCATGAAACAGCTTTCAAACTACTCAAAATCATGTGGAAAGTTAACCTAAGGTGTTTCCATTAGGTTTGCAGTAAGTGCTTTGGTGTAAAATTGAAATGTATACTATTTGTATTGTCAAAGCATTGCATGCACTATGAAATCAACTTTTTTGTCTTTATGTGCACAGGTATGAAACAACTTTCAGACATCTCAGATTCATGTGGGAAGTTAACCTAAAGTGTTTCCATTAGGTTTGAAGTAAGTGCTTTGGTGTAAAATTGAAATGTCTACTATTTGTATTGTCTAAGCATTGCATGCACTGAGATAACAACTTTTTTGTGTTGATGTGTACAGCCAGGAAACAACATTCAAACTAATAATAATCATGTGGGAAGTTAACCTAAGGTGTTTCCATTTGTTTGCAGTAAGTACTTTGGAGTAAAATTGAGATGTATACTACCTTAATGTCAGAGCATAGAAGCACTGAGAAAGAAACTTTTTTGTCTTGATGAACTGAGGCATGAAACAACTTTAAACCTAGTCAAACTCATGTGGGAAGTTAACCAAAGGTGTTTCCATTAGGTTTGCAGTCAGGACTTTTGAGTACAATTGAAATGTATACTACCTTTATGTCAAGGCATTCTATTCACTGTGAAATCAACTTTTTTGTCTTTATGTGCACAGGTATGAAACAACTTTCAGACATCTCAGATTCATGTGGGAAGTTAACCTAAAGTGTTTCCATTAGGTTTAAAGTAAGTGCTTTGGTGTAAAATTGAAAAGTATACTATTTGTATTGTCTAAGCATTGCATGCACTGAGATAACAACTTTTTTGTGTAGATGTGTACAGCCAGGAAACAACTTTCAAACTACTAATAATCATGTGGGAAATTAACCTAAGGTGTTTCCATTTGTTTGCAGTAAGTACTTTGGAGTAAAATTGAGATGTATACTACCTTAATGTCAGAGCATAGTAGCACTGAGAAAGTAACTTTTTTGTCTTGATGAACTGAGGCATGAAACAACTTTAAACCTAGTCATACTCATGTGGAAAGTTAACCGAAGCTGTTTCCATTAGGTTTGCAGTCAGGACTTTTGAGTACAATTGAAATGTATGCTACTTTTATGTCAAAGCATTCTATTCACTGTGAAATCAAGTTTTTTGTCTTTATGTGCACAGGTATGAAACAACTTTCAGACATCTCAGAATCATGTGGGAAGTTAACCTAAAGTGTTTCCATTAGGTTTGCAGTAAGTGCTTTGGTGTAAAATTGAAATGTATACTATTTGTATTGTCTAAGCATTGCATGCACTGAGATAACAACTTTTTTGTGTTGATGTGTACAGCCATGAAACAACTTTCAAACTACTCTTAATCATGTGGAAAGTTAACCTAAGGTGTTTCCATTAGGTTTGCAGTAAGTGCTTTGGTGTAAAATTGAAATGTATACTATTGGTATTGTCAAAGCTTTGCATGCACTGTGAAATCAACTTTTTTGTCTTTATGTGCACAGGTATGAAACAACTTTCAGACATCTCAGATTCATGTGGGAAGTTAACCTAAAGTGTTTCCATTAGGTTTGAAGTAAGTGCTTTGGTGTAAAATTGAAATGTCTACTATTTGTATTGTCTAAGCATTGTATGCACTGAGATAACAACTTTTTTGTGTAGATGTGTAGAGCCAGGAAACAACTTTCAAACTACTAATAATCATGTGGGAAATTAACCTAAGGTGTTTCCATTTGTTTGCAGTAAGTACTTTGGAGTAAAATTGAGATGTATACTACCTTAATGTCAGAGCATAGTAGCACTGAGAAAGTAACTTTTTTGTCTTGATGAACTGAGGCATGAAACAACTTTAAACCTAGTCATACTCATGTGCAAAGTTAACCGAAGCTGTTTCCATTAGATTTGCAGTCAGGACTTTTGAGTACAATTGAAATGTATGCTACTTTTATGTCAAAGCATTCTATTCACTGTGAAATCAACTTTTTTGTCTTTATGTGCACAGGTATGAAACAACTTTCAGACATCTCAGAATCATGTGGGAAGTTAACCTAAAGTGTTTCCATTAGGTTTGCAGTAAGTGCTTTGGTGTAAAATTGAAATGTATACTATTTGTATTGTCTAAGCATTGCATGCACTGAGATAACAACTTTTTTGTGTTGATGTGTACAGCCATGAAACAACTTTCAAACTACTCATAATCATGTGGAAAGTTAACCTAAGGTGTTTCCATTAGGTTTGCAGTAAGTGCTTTGGTGTAAAATTGAAATGTATACTACCTTAATGTCAGAGCATAGAAGCACTGAGAAAGAAACTTTTTTGTCTTGATGAACTGAGGCATGAAACAACTTTAAACCTAGTCAAACTCATGTGGGAAGTTAACCAAAGGTGTTTCCATTAGGTTTGCAGTCAGGACTTTTGAGTACAATTGAAATGTATACTACCTTTATGTCAAGGCATTCTATTCACTGTGAAATCAACTTTTTTGTCTTGATGTGCACAGGTATGAAACAACTTTCAGACATCTCAGAATCATGTGGGAAGTTAATCTAAAGTGTTTCCATTAGGTTTGCTGTAAGTGCTTTGGTGTAAAATTGAAATGTATACTATTTGTATTGTCTAAGCATTACATGCACTGAGATAACAACTTTTTTGTGTTGATGTATACAGCCATGAAACAGCTTTCAAACTACTCATAATCATGTGGAAAGTTAACCTAAGGTGTTTCCATTAGGTTTGCAGTAAGTGCTTTGGTGTAAAATTGAAATGTATACTATTTGTATTGTCAAAGCATTGCATGCACTGTGAAATCAACTTTTTTGTCTTTATGTGCACAGGTATGAAACAACTTTCAGACATCTCAGATTCATGTGGGAAGTTAACCTAAAGTGTTTCCATTAGGTTTGAAGTAAGTGCTTTGGTGTAAAATTGAAATGTCTACTATTTGTATTGTCTAAGCATTGCATGCACTGAGATAACAACTTTTTTGTGTAGATGTGTACAGCCAGGAAACAACTTTCAAACTACTAATAATCATGTGGGAAATTAACCTAAGGTGTTTCCATTTGTTTGCAGTAAGTACTTTGGAGTAAAATTGAGATGTATACTACCTTAATGTCAGAGCATAGTAGCACTGAGAAAGTAACTTTTTTGTCTTGATGAACTGAGGCATGAAACAACTTTAAACCTAGTCATACTCATGTGCAAAGTTAACCGAAGCTGTTTCCATTAGATTTGCAGTCAGGACTTTTGAGTACAATTGAAATGTATGCTACTTTTATGTCAAAGCATTCTATTCACAGTGAAATCAACTTTTTTGTCTTTATGTGCACAGGTATGAAACAACTTTCAGACATCTCAGAATCATGTGGGAAGTTAACCTAAAGTGTTTCCATTAGGTTTGCAGTAAGTGCTTTGTTGTAAAATTGAAATGTATACTATTTGTATTGTCTAAGCATTGCATGCACTGAGATAACAACTTTTTTGTGTTGATGTGTACAGCCATGAAACAACTTTCAAACTACTCATAATCATGTGGAAAGTTAACCTAAGGTGTTTCCATTAGGTTTGCAGTAAGTGCTTTGGTGTAAAATTGAAATGTATACTATTTGTATTGTCAAAGCATGGCATGCACTGTGAAATCAACTTTTTTCTCTTTATGTGCACAGGTATGAAACAACTTTCAGACATCTCAGATTCATGTGGGAAGTTAACCTAAAGTGTTTCCATTAGGTTTGAAGTAAGTGCTTTGGTGTAAAATTGAAATGTCTACTATTTGTATTGTCTAAGCATTGCATGCACTGAGATAACAACTTTTTTGTGTTGATGTGTACAGCCAGGAAACAACATTCAAACTAATAATAATCATGTGGGAAGTTAACCTAAGGTGTTTCCATTTGTTTGCAGTAAGTACTTTGGAGTAAAATTGAGATGTATACTACCTTAATGTCAGAGCATAGAAGCACTGAGAAAGAAACTTTTTTGTATTGATGAACTGAGGCATGAAACAACTTTAAACCTAGTCAAACTCATGTGGGAAGTTAACCAAAGGTGTTTCCATTAGGTTTGCAGTCAGGACTTTTGAGTACAATTGAAATGTATACTACCTTTATGTCAAGGCATTCTATTCACTGTGAAATCAACTTTTTTGTCTTTATGTGCACAGGTATGAAACAACTTTCAGACATCTCAGATTCATGTGGGAAGTTAACCTAAAGTGTTTCCATTAGGGTTAAAGTAAGTGCTTTGGTGTAAAATTGAAAAGTATACTATTTGTATTGTCTAAGCATTGCATGCACTGAGATAACAACTTTTTTGTGTAGATGTGTACAGCCAGGAAACAACTTTCAAACTACTAATAATCATGTGGGAAATTAACCTAAGGTGTTTCCATTTGTTTGCAGTAAGTACTTTGGAGTAAAATTGAGATGTATACTACCTTAATGTCAGAGCATAGTAGCACTGAGAAAGTAACTTTTTTGTCTTGATGAACTGAGGCATGAAACAACTTTAAACCTAGTCATAGTCATGTGGAAAGTTAACCTAAGCTGTTTCCATTAGGTTTGCAGTCAGGACTTTTGAGTACAATTGAAATGTATGCTACTTTTATGTCAAAGCATTCTATTCACTGTGAAATCAACTTTTTTGTCTTTATGTGCACAGGTATGAAACAACTTTCAGACATCTCAGAATCATGTGGGAAGTTAACCTAAAGTGTTTCCATTAGGTTTGCAGTAAGTGCTTTGGTGTAAAATTGAAATGTATACTATTTGTATTGTCTAAGCATTGCATGCACTGAGATAACAACTTTTTTGTGTTGATGTGTACAGCCATGAAACAACTTTCAAACTACTCTTAATTATGTGGAAAGTTAACCTAAGGTGTTTCCATTAGGTTTGCAGTAAGTGCTTTGGTGTAAAATTGAAATGTATACTATTGGTATTGTCAAAGCTTTGCATGCACTGAGAAAACAACTTTTTTCTCTTGATGTGCACAGGTAGGAAACAACTTTCTGACATCTCAGAATCATGTGGGAAGTTAATCTAAAGTGTTTCCATTAGGTTTGCAGTAAGTGCTTTGGTGTAAAATTGAAATGTATACTATTTGTATTGTCTAAGCATTACATGCACTGAGATAACAACTTTTTTGTGTTGATGTATACAGCCATGAAACAGCTTTCAAACTACTCATAATCATGTGGAAAGTTAACCTAAGGTGTTTCCATTAGGTTTGCAGTAAGTGCTTTGGTGTAAAATTGAAATGTATACTATTTGTATTGTCAAAGCATTGCATGCACTGTGAAATCAACTTTTTTGTCTTTATGTGCACAGGTATGAAACAACTTTCAGACATCTCAGATTCATGTGGGAAGTTAACCTAAAGTGTTTCCATTAGGTTTGAAGTAAGTGCTTTGGTGTAAAATTGAAATGTCTACTATTTGTATTGTCTAAGCATTGCATGCACTGAGATAACAACTTTTTTGTGTTGATGTGTACAGCCAGGAAACAACATTCAAACTAATAATAATCATGTGGGAAGTTAACCTAAGGTGTTTCCATTTGTTTGCAGTAAGTACTTTGGAGTAAAATTGAGATGTATACTACCTTAATGTCAGAGCATAGAAGCACTGAGAAAGAAACTTTTTTGTCTTGATGAACTGAGGCATGAAACAACTTTAAACCTAGTCAAACTCATGTGGGAAGTTAACCAAAGGTGTTTCCATTAGGTTTGCAGTCAGGACTTTTGAGTACAATTGAAATGTATACTACCTTTATGTCAAGGCATTCTATTCACTGTGAAATCAACTTTTTTGTCTTTATGTGCACAGGTATGAAACAACTTTCAGACATCTCAGATTCATGTGGGAAGTTAACCTAAAGTGTTTCCATTAGGTTTAAAGTAAGTGCTTTGGTGTAAAATTGAAAAGTATACTATTTGTATTGTCTAAGCATTGCATGCACTGAGATAACAACTTTTTTGTGTAGATGTGTACAGCCAGGAAACAACTTTCAAACTACTAATAATCATGTGGGAAATTAACCTAAGGTGTTTCCATTTGTTTGCAGTAAGTACTTTGGAGTAAAATTGAGATGTATACTACCTTAATGTCAGAGCATAGTAGCAGTGAGAAAGTAACTTTTTTGTCTTGATGAACTGAGGCATGAAACAACTTTAAACCTAGTCATACTCATGTGGAAAGTTAACCTAAGCTGTTTCCATTAGGTTTGCAGTCAGGACTTTTGAGTACAATTGAAATGTATGCTACTTTTATGTCAAAGCATTCTATTCACTGTGAAATCAACTTTTTTGTCTTTATGTGCACAGGTATGAAACAACTTTCAGACATCTCAGAATCATGTGGGAAGTTAACCTAAAGTGTTTCCATTAGGTTTGCAGTAAGTGCTTTGGTGTAAAATTGAAATGTATACTATTTGTATTGTCTAAGCATTGCATGCACTGAGATAACAACTTTTTTGTGTTGATGTGTACAGCCATGAAACAACTTTCAAACTACTCTTAATCATGTGGAAAGTTAACCTAAGGTGTTTCCATTAGGTTTGCAGTAAGTGCTTTGGTGTAAAATTGAAATGTATACTATTGGTATTGTCAAAGCTTTGCATGCACTGAGAAAACAACTTTTTTCTCTTGATGTGCACAGGTATGAAACAACTTTCAGACATCTCAGAATCATGTGGGAAGTTAATCTAAAGTGTTTCCATTAGGTTTGCAGTAAGTGCTTTGGTGTAAAATTGAAATGTATACTATTTGTATTGTCTAAGCATTACATGCACTGAGATAACAACTTTTTTCTGTTGATGTATACAGCCATGAAACAGCTTTCAAACTACTCATAATCATGTGGAAAGTTAACCTAAGCTGTATCCATTAGGTTTGCAGTCAGGACTTTTGAGTACAATTGAAATGTATACTACTTTTATGTCAAAGCATTCTATTCACTGTGAAATCAACTTTTTTGTCTTTATGTGCACAGGTATGAAACAACTTTCAGACATCTCAGAATCATGTGGGAAGTTAACCTAAAGTGTTTGCATTAGGTTTGCAGTAAGTGCTTTGGTGTAAAATTGAAATGTATACTATTTGTATTGTCTAAGCAATGCATGCACTGAGATAACAACTTTTTTGTGTTGATGTGTACAGCCATGAAACAACTTTCAAACTACTCATAATCATGTGGAAAGTTAACCTAAGGTGTTTCCATTAGGTTTGCAGTAAGTGCTTTGGTGTAAAACTGAAATGTATACTATTGGTATTGTCAAAGCTTTGCATGCACTGAGAAAACAACTTTTTTGTCTTGATGTGCACAGGTATGAAACAACTTTCAGACATCTCAGAATCATGTGGGAAGTTAATCTAAAGTGTTTCCATTAGGTTTGCAGTAAGTGCTTTGGTGTAAAATTGAAATGTATACTATTTGTATTGTCTAAGCATTACATGCACTGAGATAACAACTTTTTTCTGTTGATGTATACAGCCATGAAACAGCTTTCAAACTACTCAAAATCATGTGGAAAGTTAACCTAAGGTGTTTCCATTAGGTTTGCAGTAAGTGCTTTGGTGTAAAATTGAAATGTATACTATTTGTATTGTCAAAGCATTGCATGCACTATGAAATCAACTTTTTTGTCTTTATGTGCACAGGTATGAAACAACTTTCAGACATCTCAGATTCATGTGGGAAGTTAACCTAAAGTGTTTCCATTAGGTTTGAAGTAAGTGCTTTGGTGTAAAATTGAAATGTCTACTATTTGTATTGTCTAAGCATTGCATGCACTGAGATAACAACTTTTTTGTGTTGATGTGTACAGCCAGGAAACAACATTCAAACTAATAATAATCATGTGGGAAGTTAACCTAAGGTGTTTCCATTTGTTTGCAGTAAGTACTTTGGAGTAAAATTGAGATGTATACTACCTTAATGTCAGAGCATAGAAGCACTGAGAAAGAAACTTTTTTGTCTTGATGAACTGAGGCATGAAACAACTTTAAACCTAGTCAAACTCATGTGGGAAGTTAACCAAAGGTGTTTCCATTAGGTTTGCAGTCAGGACTTTTGAGTACAATTGAAATGTATACTACCTTTATGTCAAGGCATTCTATTCACTGTGAAATCAACTTTTTTGTCTTTATGTGCACAGGTATGAAACAACTTTCAGACATCTCAGATTCATGTGGGAAGTTAACCTAAAGTGTTTCCATTAGGTTTAAAGTAAGTGCTTTGGTGTAAAATTGAAAAGTATACTATTTGTATTGTCTAAGCATTGCATGCACTGAGATAACAACTTTTTTGTGTAGATGTGTACAGCCAGGAAACAACTTTCAAACTACTAATAATCATGTGGGAAATTAACCTAAGGTGTTTCCATTTGTTTGCAGTAAGTACTTTGGAGTAAAATTGAGATGTATACTACCTTAATGTCAGAGCATAGTAGCACTGAGAAAGTAACTTTTTTGTCTTGATGAACTGAGGCATGAAACAACTTTAAACCTAGTCATACTCATGTGGAAAGTTAACCTAAGCTGTTTCCATTAGGTTTGCAGTCAGGACTTTTGAGTACAATTGAAATGTATGCTACTTTTATGTCAAAGCATTCTATTCACTGTGAAATCAACTTTTTTGTCTTTATGTGCACAGGTATGAAACAACTTTCAGACATCTCAGAATCATGTGGGAAGTTAACCTAAAGTGTTTCCATTAGGTTTGCAGTAAGTGCTTTGGTGTAAAATTGAAATGTATACTATTTGTATTGTCTAAGCATTGCATGCACTGAGATAACAACTTTTTTGTGTTGATGTGTACAGCCATGAAACAACTTTCAAACTACTCTTAATCATGTGGAAAGTTAACCTAAGGTGTTTCCATTAGGTTTGCAGTAAGTGCTTTGGTGTAAAATTGAAATGTATACTATTGGTATTGTCAAAGCTTTGCATGCACTGAGAAAACAACTTTTTTCTCTTGATGTGCACAGGTATGAAACAACTTTCAGACATCTCAGAATCATGTGGGAAGTTAATCTAAAGTGTTTCCATTAGGTTTGCAGTAAGTGCTTTGGTGTAAAATTGAAATGTATACTATTTGTATTGTCTAAGCATTACATGCACTGAGATAACAACTTTTTTCTGTTGATGTATGCAGCCATGAAACAGCTTTCAAACTACTCATAATCATGTGGAAAGTTAACCTAAGCTGTATCCATTAGGTTTGCAGTCAGGACTTTTGAGTACAATTGAAATGTATACTACTTTTATGTCAAAGCATTCTATTCACTGTGAAATCAACTTTTTTGTCTTTATGTGCACAGGTATGAAACAACTTTCAGACATCTCAGATTCATGTGGGAAGTTAACCTAAAGTGTTTCCATTAGGTTTGAAGTAAGTGCTTTGGTGTAAAATTGAAAAGTATACTATTTGTATTGTCTAAGCATTGCATGCACTGAGATAACAACTTTTTTGTGTAGATGTGTACAGCCAGGAAACAACTTTCAAACTACTAATAATCATGTGGGAAATTAACCTAAGGTGTTTCCATTTGTTTGCAGTAAGTACTTTGGAGTAAAATTGAGATGTATACTACCTTAATGTCAGAGCATAGTAGCACTGAGAAAGTAACTTTTTTGTCTGGATGAACTGAGGCATGAAACAACTTTAAACCTAGTCATACTCATGTGCAAAGTTAACCGAAGCTGTTTCCATTAGATTTGCAGTCAGGACTTTTGAGTATAATTGAAATGTATGCTACTTTTATGTCAAAGCATTCTATTCACTGTGAAATCAACTTTTTTGTCTTTATGTGCACAGGTATGAAACAACTTTCAGACATCTCAGAATCATGTGGGAAGTTAACCTAAAGTGTTTCCATTAGGTTTGCAGTAAGTGCTTTGGTGTAAAATTGAAATGTATACTATTTGTATTGTCTAAGCATTGCATGCACTGAGATAACAACTTTTTTGTGTTGATGTGTACAGCCATGAAACAACTTTCAAACTACTCTTAATCATGTGGAAAGTTAACCTAAGGTGTTTCCATTAGGTTTGCAGTAAGTGCTTTGGTGTAAAATTGAAATGTATACTATTGGTATTGTCAAAGCTTTGCATGCACTGAGAAAACAACTTTTTTCTCTTGATGTGCACAGGTATGAAACAACTTTCAGACATCTCAGAATCATGTGGGAAGTTAATCTAAAGTGTTTACATTAGGTTTGCAGTAAGTGCTTTGGTGTAAAATTGAAATGTATACTATTTGTATTGTCTAAGCATTACATGCACTGAGATAACAACTTTTTTGTGTTGATGTATACAGCCATGAAACAGCTTTCAAACTACTCATAATCATGTGGAAAGTTAACCTAAGGTGTTTCCATTAGGTTTGCAGTAAGTGCTTTGGTGTAAAATTGAAAAGTATACTATTTGTATTGTCAAAGCATTGCATGCACTGTGAAATCAACTTTTTTGTCTTTATGTGCACAGGTATGAAACAACTTTCAGACATCTCAGATTCATGTGGGAAGTTAACCTAAAGTGTTTCCATTAGGTTTGAAGTAAGTGCTTTGGTGTAAAATTGAAATGTCTACTATTTGTATTGTCTAAGCATTGCATGCACTGAGATAACAACTTTTTTGTGTTGATGTGTACAGCCAGGAAACAACATTCAAACTAATAATAATCATGTGGGAAGTTAACCTAAGGTGTTTCCATTTGTTTGCAGTAAGTACTTTGGAGTAAAATTGAGATGTATACTACCTTAATGTCAGAGCATAGAAGCACTGAGAAAGAAACTTTTTTGTCTTGATGAACTGAGGCATGAAACAACTTTAAACCTAGTCAACCTCATGTGGGAAGTTAACCAAAGGTGTTTCCATTAGGTTTGCAGTCAGGACTTTTGAGTACAATTGAAATGTATACTACCTTTATGTCAAGGCATTCTATTCACTGTGAAATCAACTTTTTTGTCTTTATGTGCACAGGTATGAAACAACTTTCAGACATCTCAGAATCATGTGGGAAGTTAATCTAAAGTGTTTCCATTAGGTTTGCAGTAAGTGCTTTGGTGTAAAATTGAAATGTATACTATTTGTATTGTCTAAGCATTACATGCACTGAGATAACAACTTTTTTGTGTTGATGTATACAGCCATGAAACAGCTTTCAAACTACTCATAATCATGTGGAAAGTTAACCTAAGGTGTTTCCATTAGGTTTGCAGTAAGTGCTTTGGTGTAAAATTGAAATGTATACTATTTGTATTGTCAAAGCATTGCATGCACTGTGAAATCAACTTTTTTGTCTTTATGTGCACAGGTATGAAACAACTTTCAGACATCTCAGATTCATGTGGGAAGTTAACCTAAAGTGTTTCCATTAGGTTTGAAGTAAGTGCTTTGGTGTAAAATTGAAATGTCTACTATTTGTATTGTCTAAGCATTGCATGCACTGAGATAACAACTTTTTTGTGTTGATGTGTACAGCCAGGAAACAACATTCAAACTAATAATAATCATGTGGGAAGTTAACCTAAGGTGTTTCCATTTGTTTGCAGTAAGTACTTTGGAGTAAAATTGAGATGTATACTACCTTAATGTCAGAGCATAGTAGCACTGAGAAAGTAACTTCTTTGTCTTGATGAACTGAGGCATGAAACAACTTTAAACCTAGTCATACTCATGTGGAAAGTTAACCTAAGCTGTTTCCATTAGGTTTGCAGTCAGGACTTTTGAGTACAATTGAAATGTATGCTACTTTTATGTCAAAGCATTCTATTCACTGTGAAATCAACTTTTTTGTCTTTATGTGCACAGGTATGAAACAACTTTCAGACATCTCAGAATCATGTGGGAAGTTAACCTAAAGTGTTTCCATTAGGTTTGCAGTAAGTGCTTTGGTGTAAAATTGAAATGTATACTATTTGTATTGTCTAAGCATTGCATGCACTGAGATAACAACTTTTTTGTGTTGATGTGTACAGCCATGAAACAACTTTCAAACTACTCTTAATCATGTGGAAAGTTAACCTAAGGTGTTTCCATTAGGTTTGCAGTAAGTGCTTTGGTGTAAAATTGAAATGTATACTATTGGTATTGTCAAAGCTTTGCATGCACTGAGAAAACAACTTTTTTCTCTTGATGTGCACAGGTATGAAACAACTTTCAGACATCTCAGAATCATGTGGGAAGTTAATCTAAAGTGTTTCCATTAGGTTTGCAGTAAGTGCTTTGGTGTAAAATTGAAATGTATACTATTTGTATTGTCTAAGCATTACATGCACTGAGATAACAACTTTTTTCTGTTGATGTATACAGCCATGAAACAGCTTTCAAACTACTCATAATCATGTGGAAAGTTAACCTAAGCTGTATCCATTAGGTTTGCAGTCAGGACTTTTGAGTACAATTGAAATGTATACTATTTTTATGTCAAAGCGTTCTATTCACTGTGAAATCAACTTTTTTGTCTTTATGTGCACAGGTATGAAACAACTTTCAGACATCTCAGAATCATGTGGGAAGTTAACCTAAAGTGTTTCCATTAGGTTTGCAGTAAGTGCTTTGGTGTAAAATTGAAATGTATACTACCTTAATGTCAGAGCATAGAAGCACTGAGAAAGAAACTTTTTTGTCTTGATGAACTGAGGCATGAAACAACTTTAAACCTAGTCAAACTCATGTGGGAAGTTAACCAAAGGTGTTTCCATTAGGTTTGCAGTCAGGACTTTTGAGTACAATTGAAATGTATACTACCTTTATGTCAAGGCATTCTATTCACTGTGAAATCAACTTTTTTGTCTTGATGTGCACAGGTATGAAACAACTTTCAGACATCTCAGAATCATGTGGGAAGTTAATCTAAAGTGTTTCCATTAGGTTTGCTGTAAGTGCTTTGGTGTAAAATTGAAATGTATACTATTTGTATTGTCTAAGCATTACATGCACTGAGATAACAACTTTTTTGTGTTGATGTATACAGCCATGAAACAGCTTTCAAACTACTCATAATCATGTGGAAAGTTAACCTAAGGTGTTTCCATTAGGTTTGCAGTAAGTGCTTTGGTGTAAAATTGAAATGTATACTATTTGTATTGTCAAAGCATTGCATGCACTGTGAAATCAACTTTTTTGTCTTTATGTGCACAGGTATGAAACAACTTTCAGACATCTCAGATTCATGTGGGAAGTTAACCTAAAGTGTTTCCATTAGGTTTGAAGTAAGTGCTTTGGTGTAAAATTGAAATGTCTACTATTTGTATTGTCTAAGCATTGCATGCACTGAGATAACAACTTTTTTGTGTTGATGTGTACAGCCAGGAAACAACATTCAAACTAATAATAATCATGTGGGAAGTTAACCTAAGGTGTTTCCATTTGTTTGCAGTAAGTACTTTGGAGTAAAATTGAGATGTATACTACCTTAATGTCAGAGCATAGTAGCACTGAGAAAGTAACTTCTTTGTCTTGATGAACTGAGGCATGAAACAACTTTAAACCTAGTCATACTCATGTGGAAAGTTAACCTAAGCTGTTTCCATTAGGTTTGCAGTCAGGACTTTTGAGTACAATTGAAATGTATGCTACTTTTATGTCAAAGCATTCTATTCACTGTGAAATCAACTTTTTTGTCTTTATGTGCACAGGTATGAAACAACTTTCAGACATCTCAGAATCATGTGGGAAGTTAACCTAAAGTGTTTCCATTAGGTTTGCAGTAAGTGCTTTGGTGTAAAATTGAAATGTATACTATTTGTATTGTCTAAGCATTGCATGCACTGAGATAACAACTTTTTTGTGTTGATGTGTACAGCCATGAAACAACTTTCAAACTACTCTTAATCATGTGGAAAGTTAACCTAAGGTGTTTCCATTAGGTTTGCAGTAAGTGCTTTGGTGTAAAATTGAAATGTATACTATTGGTATTGTCAAAGCTTTGCATGCACTGAGAAAACAACTTTTTTCTCTTGATGTGCACAGGTATGAAACAACTTTCAGACATCTCAGAATCATGTGGGAAGTTAATCTAAAGTGTTTCCATTAGGTTTGCAGTAAGTGCTTTGGTGTAAAATTGAAATGTATACTATTTGTATTGTCTAAGCATTACATGCACTGAGATAACAACTTTTTTCTGTTGATGTATACAGCCATGAAACAGCTTTCAAACTACTCATAATCATGTGGAAAGTTAACCTAAGCTGTATCCATTAGGTTTGCAGTCAGGACTTTTGAGTACAATTGAAATGTATACTATTTTTATGTCAAAGCGTTCTATTCACTGTGAAATCAACTTTTTTGTCTTTATGTGCACAGGTATGAAACAACTTTCAGACATCTCAGAATCATGTGGGAAGTTAACCTAAAGTGTTTCCATTAGGTTTGCAGTAAGTGCTTTGGTGTAAAATTGAAATGTATACTACCTTAATGTCAGAGCATAGAAGCACTGAGAAAGAAACTTTTTTGTCTTGATGAACTGAGGCATGAAACAACTTTAAACCTAGTCAAACTCATGTGGGAAGTTAACCAAAGGTGTTTCCATTAGGTTTGCAGTCAGGACTTTTGAGTACAATTGAAATGTATACTACCTTTATGTCAAGGCATTCTATTCACTGTGAAATCAACTTTTTTGTCTTGATGTGCACAGGTATGAAACAACTTTCAGACATCTCAGAATCATGTGGGAAGTTAATCTAAAGTGTTTCCATTAGGTTTGCTGTAAGTGCTTTGGTGTAAAATTGAAATGTATACTATTTGTATTGTCTAAGCATTACATGCACTGAGATAACAACTTTTTTGTGTTGATGTATACAGCCATGAAACAGCTTTCAAACTACTCATAATCATGTGGAAAGTTAACCTAAGGTGTTTCCATTAGGTTTGCAGTAAGTGCTTTGGTGTAAAATTGAAATGTATACTATTTGTATTGTCAAAGCATTGCATGCACTGTGAAATCAACTTTTTTGTCTTTATGTGCACAGGTATGAAACAACTTTCAGACATCTCAGATTCATGTGGGAAGTTAACCTAAAGTGTTTCCATTAGGTTTGAAGTAAGTGCTTTGGTGTAAAATTGAAATGTCTACTATTTGTATTGTCTAAGCATTGCATGCACTGAGATAACAACTTTTTTGTGTTGATGTGTACAGCCAGGAAACAACATTCAAACTAATAATAATCATGTGGGAAGTTAACCTAAGGTGTTTCCATTTGTTTGCAGTAAGTACTTTGGAGTAAAATTGAGATGTATACTACCTTAATGTCAGAGCATAGAAGCACTGAGAAAGAAACTTTTTTGTCTTGATGAACTGAGGCATGAAACAACTTTAAACCTAGTCAAACTCATGTGGGAAGTTAACCAAAGGTGTTTCCATTAGGTTTGCAGTCAGGACTTTTGAGTACAATTGAAATGTATACTACCTTTATGTCAAGGCATTCTATTCACTGTGAAATCAACTTTTTTGTCTTTATGTGCACAGGTATGAAACAACTTTCAGACATCTCAGATTCATGTGGGAAGTTAACCTAAAGTGTTTCCATTAGGTTTAAAGTAAGTGCTTTGGTGTAAAATTGAAAAGTATACTATTTGTATTGTCTAAGCATTGCATGCACTGAGATAACAACTTTTTTGTGTAGATGTGTACAGCCAGGAAACAACTTTCAAACTACTAATAATCATGTGGGAAATTAACCTAAGGTGTTTCCATTTGTTTGCAGTAAGTACTTTGGAGTAAAATTGAGATGTATACTACCTCAATGTCAGAGCATAGTAGCACTGAGAAAGTAACTTTTTTGTCTTGATGAACTGAGGCATGAAACAACTTTAAACCTAGTCATACTCATGTGGAAAGTTAACCTAAGCTGTTTCCATTAGGTTTGCAGTCAGGACTTTTGAGTACAATTGAAATGTATGCTACTTTTATGTCAAAGCATTCTATTCACTGTGAAATCAAGTTTTTTGTCTTTATGTGCACAGGTATGAAACAACTTTCAGACATCTCAGAATCATGTGGGAAGTTAACCTAAAGTGTTTCCATTAGGTTTGCAGTAAGTGCTTTGGTGTAAAATTGAAATGTATACTATTTGTATTGTCTAAGCATTGCATGCACTGAGATAACAACTTTTTTGTGTTGATGTGTACAGCCATGAAACAACTTTCAAACTACTCTTAATCATGTGGAAAGTTAACCTAAGGTGTTTCCATTAGGTTTGCCGTAAGTGCTTTGGTGTAAAATTGAAATGTATACTATTGGTATTGTCAAAGCTTTGCATGCACTGAGAAAACAACTTTTTTCTCTTGATGTGCACAGGTATGAAACAACTTTCAGACATCTCAGAATCATGTGGGAAGTTAATCTAAAGTGTTTCCATTAGGTTTGCAGTAAGTGCTTTGGTGTAAAATTGAAATGTATACTATTTGTATTGTCTAAGCATTACATGCACTGAGATAACAACTTTTTTCTGTTGATGTATACAGCCATGAAACAGCTTTCAAACTACTCATAATCATGTGGAAAGTTAACCTAAGCTGTATCCATTAGGTTTGCAGTCAGGACTTTTGAGTACAATTGAAATGTATACTACTTTTATGTCAAAGCGTTCTATTCACTGTGAAATCAACTTTTTTGACTTTATGTGCACAGGTATGAAACAACTTTCAGACATCTCAGAATCATGTGGGAAGTTAACCTAAAGTGTTTCCATTAGGTTTGCAGTAAGTGCTTTGGTGTAAAATTGAAATGTATACTATTTGTATTGTCTAAGCAATGCATGCACTGAGATAACAACTTTTTTGTGTTGATGTGTACAGCCATGAAACAACTTTCAAACTACTCATAATCATGTGGAAAGTTAACCTAAGGTTTTTCCATTAGGTTTGCAGTAAGTGCTTTGGTGTAAAACTGAAATGTATACTATTGGTATTGTCAAAGCTTTGCATGCACTGAGAAAACAACTTTTTTGTCTTGATGTGCACAGGTATGAAACAACTTTCAGACATCTCAGAATCATGTGGGAAGTTAATCTAAAGTGTTTCCATTAGGTTTGCAGTAAGTGCTTTGGTGTAAAATTGAAATGTATACTATTTGTATTGTCTAAGCATTACATGCACTGAGATAACAACTTTTTTCTGTTGATGTATACAGCCATGAAACAGCTTTCAAACTACTCATAATCATGTGGAAAGTTAACCTAAGGTGTTTCCATTAGGTTTGCAGTAAGTGCTTTGGTGTAAAATTGAAATGTATACTATTTGTATTGTCAAAGCATTGCATGCACTATGAAATCAACTTTTTTGTCTTTATGTGCACAGGTATGAAACAACTTTCAGACATCTCAGATTCATGTGGGAAGTTAACCTAAAGTGTTTCCATTAGGTTTGAAGTAAGTGCTTTGGTGTAAAATTGAAAAGTATACTATTTGTATTGTCTAAGCATTGTATGCACTGAGATAACAACTTTTTTGTGTAGATGTGTACAGCCAGGAAACAACTTTCAAACTACTAATAATCATGTGGGAAATTAACCTAAGGTGTTTCCATTTGTTTGCAGTAAGTACTTTGGAGTAAAATTGAGATGTATACTACCTTAATGTCAGAGCATAGTAGCACTGAGAAAGTAACTTTTTTGTCTTGATGAACTGAGGCATGAAACAACTTTAAACCTAGTCATACTCATGTGCAAAGTTAACCGAAGCTGTTTCCATTAGATTTGCAGTCAGGACTTTTGAGTACAATTGAAATGTATGCTACTTTTATGTCAAAGCATTCTATTCACTGTGAAATCAACTTTTTTGTCTTTATGTGCACAGGTATGAAACAACTTTCAGACATCTCAGAATCATGTGGGAAGTTAACCTAAAGTGTTTCCATTAGGTTTGCAGTAAGTGCTTTGGTGTAAAATTGAAATGTGTACTATTTGTATTGTCTAAGCATTGCATGCACTGAGATAACAACTTTTTTGTGTTGATGTGTACAGCCATGAAACAACTTTCAAACTACTCATAATCATGTGGAAAGTTAACCTAAGGTGTTTCCATTAGGTTTGCAGTAAGTGCTTTGGTGTAAAATTGAAATGTATACTACCTTAATGTCAGAGCATAGAAGCACTGAGAAAGAAACTTTTTTGTCTTGATGAACTGAGGCATGAAACAACTTTAAACCTAGTCAAACTCATGTGGGAAGTTAACCAAAGGTGTTTCCTTTAGGTTTGCAGTCAAGACTTTTGAGTACAATTGAAATGTATACTACCTTTATGTCAAGGCATTCTATTCACTGTGAAATCAACTTTTTTGTCTTTATGTGCACAGGTATGAAACAACTTTCAGACATCTCAGAATCATGTGGGAAGTTAACCTAAAGTGCTTCCATTAGGTTTGCAGTAAGTGCTTTGGTGTAAAATTGAAATGTATACTATTGGTATTGTCAAAGCTTTGCATGCCCTGAGAAACAACTTTTTTGTCTTGATGTGCACAGGTATGAAACAACTTTCAGACATCTCAGAATCATGTGGGAAGTTAACCTAAAGTGTTTCCATTAGGTTTAAAGTAAGTGCTTTGGTGTAAAATTGAAAAGTATACTATTTGTATTGTCTAAGCATTGCATGCACTGAGATAACAACTTTTTTGTGTTGATGTGTACAGCCAGGAAACAACATTCAAACTAATAATAATCATGTGGGAAGTTAACCTAAGGTGTTTCCATTTGTTTGCAGTAAGTACTTTGGAGTAAAATTGAGATGTATACTACCTTAATGTCAGAGCATAGAAGCACTGAGAAAGAAACTTTTTTGTATTGATGAACTGAGGCATGAAACAACTTTAAACCTAGTCAAACTCATGTGGGAAGTTAACCAAAGGTGTTTCCATTAGGTTTGCAGTCAGGACTTTTGAGTACAATTGAAATGTATACTACCTTTATGTCAAGGCATTCTATTCACTGTGAAATCAACTTTTTTGTCTTTATGTGCACAGGTATGAAACAACTTTCAGACATCTCAGATTCATGTGGGAAGTTAACCTAAAGTGTTTCCATTAGGGTTAAAGTAAGTGCTTTGGTGTAAAATTGAAAAGTATACTATTTGTATTGTCTAAGCATTGCATGCACTGAGATAACAACTTTTTTGTGTAGATGTGTACAGCCAGGAAACAACTTTCAAACTACTAATAATCATGTGGGAAATTAACCTAAGGTGTTTCCATTTGTTTGCAGTAAGTACTTTGGAGTAAAATTGAGATGTATACTACCTTAATGTCAGAGCATAGTAGCACTGAGAAAGTAACTTTTTTGTCTTGATGAACTGAGGCATGAAACAACTTTAAACCTAGTCATAGTCATGTGGAAAGTTAACCTAAGCTGTTTCCATTAGGTTTGCAGTCAGGACTTTTGAGTACAATTGAAATGTATGCTACTTTTATGTCAAAGCATTCTATTCACTGTGAAATCAACTTTATTGTCTTTATGTGCACAGGTATGAAACAACTTTCAGACATCTCAGAATCATGTGGGAAGTTAACCTAAAGTGTTTCCATTAGGTTTGCAGTAAGTGCTTTGGTGTAAAATTGAAATGTATACTATTTGTATTGTCTAAGCATTGCATGCACTGAGATAACAACTTTTTTGTGTTGATGTGTACAGCCATGAAACAACTTTCAAACTACTCTTAATTATGTGGAAAGTTAACCTAAGGTGTTTCCATTAGGTTTGCAGTAAGTGCTTTGGTGTAAAATTGAAATGTATACTATTGGTATTGTCAAAGCTTTGCATGCACTGAGAAAACAACTTTTTTCTCTTGATGTGCACAGGTATGAAACAACTTTCTGACATCTCAGAATCATGTGGGAAGTTAATCTAAAGTGTTTCCATTAGGTTTGCAGTAAGTGCTTTGGTGTAAAATTGAAATGTATACTATTTGTATTGTCTAAGCATTACATGCACTGAGATAACAACTTTTTTGTGTTGATGTATACAGCCATGAAACAGCTTTCAAACTACTCATAATCATGTGGAAAGTTAACCTAAGGTGTTTCCATTAGGTTTGCAGTAAGTGCTTTGGTGTAAAATTGAAATGTATACTATTTGTATTGTCAAAGCATTGCATGCACTGTGAAATCAACTTTTTTGTCTTTATGTGCACAGGTATGAAACAACTTTCAGACATCTCAGATTCATGTGGGAAGTTAACCTAAAGTGTTTCCATTAGGTTTGAAGTAAGTGCTTTGGTGTAAAATTGAAATGTCTACTATTTGTATTGTCTAAGCATTGCATGCACTGAGATAACAACTTTTTTGTGTTGATGTGTACAGCCAGGAAACAACATTCAAACTAATAATAATCATGTGGGAAGTTAACCTAAGGTGTTTCCATTTGTTTGCAGTAAGTACTTTGGAGTAAAATTGAGATGTATACTACCTTAATGTCAGAGCATAGAAGCACTGAGAAAGAAACTTTTTTGTCTTGATGAACTGAGGCATGAAACAACTTTAAACCTAGTCAAACTCATGTGGGAAGTTAACCAAAGGTGTTTCCATTAGGTTTGCAGTCAGGACTTTTGAGTACAATTGAAATGTATACTACCTTTATGTCAAGGCATTCTATTCACTGTGAAATCAACTTTTTTGTCTTTATGTGCACAGGTATGAAACAACTTTCAGACATCTCAGATTCATGTGGGAAGTTAACCTAAAGTGTTTCCATTAGGTTTAAAGTAAGTGCTTTGGTGTAAAATTGAAAAGTATACTATTTGTATTGTCTAAGCATTGCATGCACTGAGATAACAACTTTTTTGTGTAGATGTGTACAGCCAGGAAACAACTTTCAAACTACTAATAATCATGTGGGAAATTAACCTAAGGTGTTTCCATTTGTTTGCAGTAAGTACTTTGGAGTAAAATTGAGATGTATACTACCTTAATGTCAGAGCATAGTAGCACTGAGAAAGTAACTTTTTTGTCTTGATGAACTGAGGCATGAAACAACTTTAAACCTAGTCATACTCATGTGGAAAGTTAACCTAAGCTGTTTCCATTAGGTTTGCAGTCAGGACTTTTGAGTACAATTGAAATGTATGCTACTTTTATGTCAAAGCATTCTATTCACTGTGAAATCAACTTTTTTGTCTTTATGTGCACAGGTATGAAACAACTTTCAGACATCTCAGAATCATGTGGGAAGTTAACCTAAAGTGTTTCCATTAGGTTTGCAGTAAGTGCTTTGGTGTAAAATTGAAATGTATACTATTTGTATTGTCTAAGCATTGCATGCACTGAGATAACAACTTTTTTGTGTTGATGTGTACAGCCATGAAACAACTTTCAAACTACTCTTAATCATGTGGAAAGTTAACCTAAGGTGTTTCCATTAGGTTTGCAGTAAGTGCTTTGGTGTAAAATTGAAATGTATACTATTGGTATTGTCAAAGCTTTGCATGCACTGAGAAAACAACTTTTTTCTCTTGATGTGCACAGGTATGAAACAACTTTCAGACATCTCAGAATCATGTGGGAAGTTAATCTAAAGTGTTTCCATTAGGTTTGCAGTAAGTGCTTTGGTGTAAAATTGAAATGTATACTATTTGTATTGTCTAAGCATTACATGCACTGAGATAACAACTTTTTTCTGTTGATGTATACAGCCATGAAACAGCTTTCAAACTACTCATAATCATGTGGAAAGTTAACCTAAGCTGTATCCATTAGGTTTGCAGTCAGGACTTTTGAGTACAATTGAAATGTATACTACTTTTATGTCAAAGCATTCTATTCACTGTGAAATCAACTTTTTTGTCTTTATGTGCACAGGTATGAAACAACTTTCAGACATCTCAGAATCATGTGGGAAGTTAACCTAAAGTGTTTCCATTAGGTTTGCAGTAAGTGCTTTGGTGTAAAATTGAAATGTATACTATTTGTATTGTCTAAGCAATGCATGCACTGAGATAACAACTTTTTTGTGTTGATGTGTACAGCCATGAAACAACTTTCAAACTACTCATAATCATGTGGAAAGTTAACCTAAGGTGTTTCCATTAGGTTTGCAGTAAGTGCTTTGGTGTAAAACTGAAATGTATACTATTGGTATTGTCAAAGCTTTGCATGCACTGAGAAAACAACTTTTTTGTCTTGATGTGCACAGGTATGAAACAACTTTCAGACATCTCAGAATCATGTGGGAAGTTAATCTAAAGTGTTTCCATTAGGTTTGCAGTAAGTGCTTTGGTGTAAAATTGAAATGTATACTATTTGTATTGTCTAAGCATTACATGCACTGAGATAACAACTTTTTTCTGTTGATGTATACAGCCATGAAACAGCTTTCAAACTACTCAAAATCATGTGGAAAGTTAACCTAAGGTGTTTCCATTAGGTTTGCAGTAAGTGCTTTGGTGTAAAATTGAAATGTATACTATTTGTATTGTCAAAGCATTGCATGCACTATGAAATCAACTTTTTTGTCTTTATGTGCACAGGTATGAAACAACTTTCAGACATCTCAGATTCATGTGGGAAGTTAACCTAAAGTGTTTCCATTAGGTTTGAAGTAAGTGCTTTGGTGTAAAATTGAAATGTCTACTATTTGTATTGTCTAAGCATTGCATGCACTGAGATAACAACTTTTTTGTGTTGATGTGTACAGCCAGGAAACAACATTCAAACTAATAATAATCATGTGGGAAGTTAACCTAAGGTGTTTCCATTTGTTTGCAGTAAGTACTTTGGAGTAAAATTGAGATGTATACTACCTTAATGTCAGAGCATAGAAGCACTGAGAAAGAAACTTTTTTGTCTTGATGAACTGAGGCATGAAACAACTTTAAACCTAGTCAAACTCATGTGGGAAGTTAACCAAAGGTGTTTCCATTAGGTTTGCAGTCAGGACTTTTGAGTACAATTGAAATGTATACTACCTTTATGTCAAGGCATTCTATTCACTGTGAAATCAACTTTTTTGTCTTTATGTGCACAGGTATGAAACAACTTTCAGACATCTCAGATTCATGTGGGAAGTTAACCTAAAGTGTTTCCATTAGGTTTAAAGTAAGTGCTTTGGTGTAAAATTGAAAAGTATACTATTTGTATTGTCTAAGCATTGCATGCACTGAGATAACAACTTTTTTGTGTAGATGTGTACAGCCAGGAAACAACTTTCAAACTACTAATAATCATGTGGGAAATTAACCTAAGGTGTTTCCATTTGTTTGCAGTAAGTACTTTGGAGTAAAATTGAGATGTATACTACCTTAATGTCAGAGCATAGTAGCACTGAGAAAGTAACTTTTTTGTCTTGATGAACTGAGGCATGAAACAACTTTAAACCTAGTCATACTCATGTGGAAAGTTAACCTAAGCTGTTTCCATTAGGTTTGCAGTCAGGACTTTTGAGTACAATTGAAATGTATGCTACTTTTATGTCAAAGCATTCTATTCACTGTGAAATCAACTTTTTTGTCTTTATGTGCACAGGTATGAAACAACTTTCAGACATCTCAGAATCATGTGGGAAGTTAACCTAAAGTGTTTCCATTAGGTTTGCAGTAAGTGCTTTGGTGTAAAATTGAAATGTATACTATTTGTATTGTCTAAGCATTGCATGCACTGAGATAACAACTTTTTTGTGTTGATGTGTACAGCCATGAAACAACTTTCAAACTACTCTTAATCATGTGGAAAGTTAACCTAAGGTGTTTCCATTAGGTTTGCAGTAAGTGCTTTGGTGTAAAATTGAAATGTATACTATTGGTATTGTCAAAGCTTTGCATGCACTGAGAAAACAACTTTTTTCTCTTGATGTGCACAGGTATGAAACAACTTTCAGACATCTCAGAATCATGTGGGAAGTTAATCTAAAGTGTTTCCATTAGGTTTGCAGTAAGTGCTTTGGTGTAAAATTGAAATGTATACTATTTGTATTGTCTAAGCATTACATGCACTGAGATAACAACTTTTTTCTGTTGATGTATACAGCCATGAAACAGCTTTCAAACTACTCATAATCATGTGGAAAGTTAACCTAAGCTGTATCCATTAGGTTTGCAGTCAGGACTTTTGAGTACAATTGAAATGTATACTACTTTTATGTCAAAGCATTCTATTCACTGTGAAATCAACTTTTTTGTCTTTATGTGCACAGGTATGAAACAACTTTCAGACATCTCAGAATCATGTGGGAAGTTAACCTAAAGTGTTTGCATTAGGTTTGCAGTAAGTGCTTTGGTGTAAAATTGAAATGTATACTATTTGTATTGTCTAAGCAATGCATGCACTGAGATAACAACTTTTTTGTGTTGATGTGTACAGCCATGAAACAACTTTCAAACTACTCATAATCATGTGGAAAGTTAAACTAAGGTGTTTCCATTAGGTTTGCAGTAAGTGCTTTGGTGTAAAACTGAAATGTATACTATTGGTATTGTCAAAGCTTTGCATGCACTGAGAAAACAACTTCTTTGTCTTGATGTGCACAGGTATGAAACAACTTTCAGACATCTCAGAATCATGTGGGAAGTTAATCTAAAGTGTTTCCATTAGGTTTGCAGTAAGTGCTTTGGTGTAAAATTGAAATGTATACTATTTGTATTGTCTAAGCTTACACGCACTGAGATAACAACTTTTTTCTGTTGATGTATACAGCCATGAAACAGCTTTCAAACTACTCATAATCATGTGGAAAGTTAACCTAAGGTGTTTCCATTAGGTTTGCAGTAAGTGCTTTGGTGTAAAATTGAAATGTATACTATTTGTATTGTCAAAGCATTGCATGCACTATGAAATCAACTTTTTTGTCTTTATGTGCACAGGTATGAAACAACTTTCAGACATCTCAGATTCATGTGGGAAGTTAACCTAAAGTGTTTCCATTAGGTTTGAAGTAAGTGCTTTGGTGTAAAATTGAAAAGTATACTATTTGTATTGTCTAAGCATTGCATGCACTGAGATAACAACTTTTTTGTGTAGATGTGTACAGCCAGGAAACAACTTTCAAACTACTAATAATCATGTGGGAAATTAACCTAAGGTGTTTCCATTTGTTTGCAGTAAGTACTTTGGAGTAAAATTGAGATGTATACTACCTTAATGTCAGAGCATAGTAGCACTGAGAAAGTAACTTTTTTGTCTTGATGAACTGAGGCATGAAACAACTTTAAACCTAGTCATACTCATGTGCAAAGTTAACCGAAGCTGTTTCCATTAGATTTGCAGTCAGGACTTTTGAGTATAATTGAAATGTATGCTACTTTTATGTCAAAGCATTCTATTCACTGTGAAATCAACTTTTTTGTCTTTATGTGCACAGGTATGAAACAACTTTCAGACATCTCAGAATCATGTGGGAAGTTAACCTAAAGTGTTTCCATTAGGTTTGCAGTAAGTGCTTTGGTGTAAAATTGAAATGTATACTATTTGTATTGTCTAAGCATTGCATGCACTGAGATAACAACTTTTTTGTGTTGATGTGTACAGCCATGAAACAACTTTCAAACTACTCTTAATCATGTGGAAAGTTAACCTAAGGTGTTTCCATTAGGTTTGCAGTAAGTGCTTTGGTGTAAAATTGAAATGTATACTATTGGTATTGTCAAAGCTTTGCATGCACTGAGAAAACAACTTTTTTCTCTTGATGTGCACAGGTATGAAACAACTTTCAGACATCTCAGAATCATGTGGGAAGTTAATCTAAAGTGTTTACATTAGGTTTGCAGTAAGTGCTTTGGTGTAAAATTGAAATGTATACTATTTGTATTGTCTAAGCATTACATGCACTGAGATAACAACTTTTTTGTGTTGATGTATACAGCCATGAAACAGCTTTCAAACTACTCATAATCATGTGGAAAGTTAACCTAAGGTGTTTCCATTAGGTTTGCAGTAAGTGCTTTGGTGTAAAATTGAAATGTATACTATTTGTATTGTCAAAGCATTGCATGCACTGTGAAATCAACTTTTTTGTCTTTATGTGCACAGGTATGAAACAACTTTCAGACATCTCAGATTCATGTGGGAAGTTAACCTAAAGTGTTTCCATTAGGTTTGAAGTAAGTGCTTTGGTGTAAAATTGAAATGTCTACTATTTGTATTGTCTAAGCATTGCATGCACTGAGATAACAACTTTTTTGTGTTGATGTGTACAGCCAGGAAACAACATTCAAACTAATAATAATCATGTGGGAAGTTAACCTAAGGTGTTTCCATTTGTTTGCAGTAAGTACTTTGGAGTAAAATTGAGATGTATACTACCTTAATGTCAGAGCATAGAAGCACTGAGAAAGAAACTTTTTTGTCTTGATGAACTGAGGCATGAAACAACTTTAAACCTAGTCAAACTCATGTGGGAAGTTAACCAAAGGTGTTTCCATTAGGTTTGCAGTCAGGACTTTTGAGTACAATTGAAATGTATACTACCTTTATGTCAAGGCATTCTATTCACTGTGAAATCAACTTTTTTGTCTTTATGTGCACAGGTATGAAACAACTTTCAGACATCTCAGAATCATGTGGGAAGTTAACCTAAAGTGTTTCCATTAGGTTTGCAGTAAGTGCTTTGGTGTAAAATTGAAATGTATACTATTTGTATTGTCTAAGCATTGCATGCCCTGAGATAACAACTTTTTTGTGTTGATGTGTACAGCCATGAAACAACTTTCAAACTACTCTTAATCATGTGGAAAGTTAACCTAAGGTGTTTCCATTAGGTTTGCAGTAAGTTCTTTGGTGTAAAATTGAAATGTATACTATTTGTATTGTCTAAGCATTACACGCACTGAGATAACAACTTTTTTCTGTTGATGTATACAGCCATGAAACAGCTTTCAAACTACTCATAATCATGTGGAAAGTTAACCTAAGGTGTTTCCATTAGGTTTGCAGTAAGTGCTTTGGTGTAAAATTGAAATGTATACTATTTGTATTGTCAAAGCATTGCATGCACTATGAAATCAACTTTTTTGTCTTTATGTGCACAGGTATGAAACAACTTTCAGACATCTCAGATTCATGTGGGAAGTTAACCTAAAGTGTTTCCATTAGGTTTGAAGTAAGTGCTTTGGTGTAAAATTGAAAAGTATACTATTTGTATTGTCTAAGCATTGCATGCACTGAGATAACAACTTTTTTGTGTAGATGTGTACAGCCAGGAAACAACTTTCAAACTACTAATAATCATGTGGGAAATTAACCTAAGGTGTTTCCATTTGTTTGCAGTAAGTACTTTGGAGTAAAATTGAGATGTATACTACCTTAATGTCAGAGCATAGTAGCACTGAGAAAGTAACTTTTTTGTCTTGATGAACTGAGGCATGAAACAACTTTAAACCTAGTCATACTCATGTGCAAAGTTAACCGAAGCTGTTTCCATTAGATTTGCAGTCAGGACTTTTGAGTATAATTGAAATGTATGCTACTTTTATGTCAAAGCATTCTATTCACTGTGAAATCAACTTTTTTGTCTTTATGTGCACAGGTATGAAACAACTTTCAGACATCTCAGAATCATGTGGGAAGTTAACCTAAAGTGTTTCCATTAGGTTTGCAGTAAGTGCTTTGGTGTAAAATTGAAATGTATACTATTTGTATTGTCTAAGCATTGCATGCACTGAGATAACAACTTTTTTGTGTTGATGTGTACAGCCATGAAACAACTTTCAAACTACTCTTAATCATGTGGAAAGTTAACCTAAGGTGTTTCCATTAGGTTTGCAGTAAGTGCTTTGGTGTAAAATTGAAATGTATACTATTGGTATTGTCAAAGCTTTGCATGCACTGAGAAAACAACTTTTTTCTCTTGATGTGCACAGGTATGAAACAACTTTCAGACATCTCAGAATCATGTGGGAAGTTAATCTAAAGTGTTTACATTAGGTTTGCAGTAAGTGCTTTGGTGTAAAATTGAAATGTATACTATTTGTATTGTCTAAGCATTACATGCACTGAGATAACAACTTTTTTGTGTTGATGTATACAGCCATGAAACAGCTTTCAAACTACTCATAATCATGTGGAAAGTTAACCTAAGGTGTTTCCATTAGGTTTGCAGTAAGTGCTTTGGTGTAAAATTGAAATGTATACTATTTGTATTGTCAAAGCATTGCATGCACTGTGAAATCAACTTTTTTGTCTTTATGTGCACAGGTATGAAACAACTTTCAGACATCTCAGATTCATGTGGGAAGTTAACCTAAAGTGTTTCCATTAGGTTTGAAGTAAGTGCTTTGGTGTAAAATTGAAATGTCTACTATTTGTATTGTCTAAGCATTGCATGCACTGAGATAACAACTTTTTTGTGTTGATGTGTACAGCCAGGAAACAACATTCAAACTAATAATAATCATGTGGGAAGTTAACCTAAGGTGTTTCCATTTGTTTGCAGTAAGTACTTTGGAGTAAAATTGAGATGTATACTACCTTAATGTCAGAGCATAGAAGCACTGAGAAAGAAACTTTTTTGTCTTGATGAACTGAGGCATGAAACAACTTTAAACCTAGTCAAACTCATGTGGGAAGTTAACCAAAGGTGTTTCCATTAGGTTTGCAGTCAGGACTTTTGAGTACAATTGAAATGTATACTACCTTTATGTCAAGGCATTCTATTCACTGTGAAATCAACTTTTTTGTCTTTATGTGCACAGGTATGAAACAACTTTCAGACATCTCAGAATCATGTGGGAAGTTAACCTAAAGTGTTTCCATTAGGTTTGCAGTAAGTGCTTTGGTGTAAAATTGAAATGTATACTATTTGTATTGTCTAAGCATTGCATGCCCTGAGATAACAACTTTTTTGTGTTGATGTGTACAGCCATGAAACAACTTTCAAACTACTCTTAATCATGTGGAAAGTTAACCTAAGGTGTTTCCATTAGGTTTGCAGTAAGTTCTTTGGTGTAAAATTGAAATGTATACTATTGGTATTGTCAAAGCTTTGCATGCACTGAGAAAACAACTTTTTTCTCTTGATGTGCACAGGTATGAAACAACTTTCAGACATCTCAGAATCATGTGGGAAGTTAATCTAAAGTGTTTCCATTAGGTTTGCAGTAAGTGCTTTGGTGTAAAATTGAAATGTATACTATTTGTATTGTCTGAGCATTACATGCACTGAGATAACAACTTTTTTCTGTTGATGTATACAGCCATGAAACAGCTTTCAAACTACTCATAATCATGTGGAAAGTTAACCTAAGCTGTATCCATTAGGTTTGCAGTCAGGACTTTTGAGTACAATTGAAATGTATACTATTTTTATGTCAAAGCGTTCTATTCACTGTGAAATCAACTTTTTTGTCTTTATGTGCACAGGTATGAAACAACTTTCAGACATCTCAGAATCATGTGGGAAGTTAACCTAAAGTGTTTCCATTAGGTTTGCAGTAAGTGCTTTGGTGTAAAATTGAAATGTATACTACCTTAATGTCAGAGCATAGAAGCACTGAGAAAGAAACTTTTTTGTCTTGATGAACTGAGGCATGAAACAACTTTAAACCTAGTCAAACTCATGTGGGAAGTTAACCAAAGGTGTTTCCATTAGGTTTGCAGTCAGGACTTTTGAGTACAATTGAAATGTATACTACCTTTATGTCAAGGCATTCTATTCACTGTGAAATCAACTTTTTTGTCTTGATGTGCACAGGTATGAAACAACTTTCAGACATCTCAGAATCATGTGGGAAGTTAATCTAAAGTGTTTCCATTAGGTTTGCTGTAAGTGCTTTGGTGTAAAATTGAAATGTATACTATTTGTATTGTCTAAGCATTACATGCACTGAGATAACAACTTTTTTGTGTTGATGTATACAGCCATGAAACAGCTTTCAAACTACTCATAATCATGTGGAAAGTTAACCTAAGGTGTTTCCATTAGGTTTGCAGTAAGTGCTTTGGTGTAAAATTGAAATGTATACTATTTGTATTGTCAAAGCATTGCATGCACTGTGAAATCAACTTTTTTGTCTTTATGTGCACAGGTATGAAACAACTTTCAGACACCTCAGATTCATGTGGGAAGTTAACCTAAAGTGTTTCCATTAGGTTTGAAGTAAGTGCTTTGGTGTAAAATTGAAATGTCTACAATTTGTATTGTCTAAGCATTGCATGCACTGAGATAACAACTTTTTTGTGTTGATGTGTACAGCCAGGAAACAACATTCAAACTAATAATAATCATGTGGGAAGTTAACCTAAGGTGTTTCCATTTGTTTGCAGTAAGTACTTTGGAGTAAAATTGAGATGTATACTACCTTAATGTCAGAGCATAGAAGCACTGAGAAAGAAACTTTTTTGTCTTGATGAACTGAGGCATGAAACAACTTTAAACCTAGTCAAACTCATGTGGGAAGTTAACCAAAGGTGTTTCCATTAGGTTTGCAGTCAGGACTTTTGAGTACAATTGAAATGTATACTACCTTTATGTCAAGGCATTCTATTCACTGTGAAATCAACTTTTTTGTCTTTATGTGCACAGGTATGAAACAACTTTCCGACATCTCAGATTCATGTGGGAAGTTAACCTAAAGTGTTTCCATTAGGTTTAAAGTAAGTGCTTTGGTGTAAAATTGAAAAGTATACTATTTGTATTGTCTAAGCATTGCATGCACTGAGATAACAACTTTTTTGTGTAGATATGTACAGCCAGGAAACAACTTTCAAACTACTAATAATCATGTGGGAAATTAACCTAAGGTGTTTCCATTTGTTTGCAGTAAGTACTTTGGAGTAAAATTGAGATGTATACTACCTTAATGTCAGAGCATAGTAGCACTGAGAAAGTAACTTCTTTGTCTTGATGAACTGAGGCATGAAACAACTTTAAACCTAGTCATACTCATGTGGAAAGTTAACCTAAGCTGTTTCCATTAGGTTTGCAGTCAGGACTTTTGAGTACAATTGAAATGTATGCTACTTTTATGTCAAAGCATTCTATTCACTGTGAAATCAACTTTTTTGTCTTTATGTGCACAGGTATGAAACAACTTTCAGACATCTCAGAATCATGTGGGAAGTTAACCTAAAGTGTTTCCATTAGGTTTGCAGTAAGTGCTTTGGTGTAAAATTGAAATGTATACTATTTGTATTGTCTAAGCATTGCATGCACTGAGATAACAACTTTTTTGTGTTGATGTGTACAGCCATGAAACAACTTTCAAACTACTCTTAATCATGTGGAAAGTTAACCTAAGGTGTTTCCATTAGGTTTGCAGTAAGTGCTTTGGTGTAAAATTGAAATGTATACTATTGGTATTGTCAAAGCTTTGCATGCACTGAGAAAACAACTTTTTTCTCTTGATGTGCACAGGTATGAAACAACTTTCAGACATCTCAGAATCATGTGGGAAGTTAATCTAAAGTGTTTCCATTAGATTTGCAGTAAGTGCTTTGGTGTAAAATTGAAATGTATACTATTTGTATTGTCTAAGCATTACATGCACTGAGATAACAACTTTTTTCTGTTGATGTATACAGCCATGAAACAGCTTTCAAACTACTCATAATCATGTGGAAAGTTAACCTAAGCTGTATCCATTAGGTTTGCAGTCAGGACTTTTGAGTACAATTGAAATGTATACTATTTTTATGTCAAAGCGTTCTATTCACCGTGAAATCAACTTTTTTGTCTTTATGTGCACAGGTATGAAACAACTTTCAGACATCTCAGAATCATGTGGGAAGTTAACCTAAAGTGTTTCCATTAGGTTTGCAGTAAGTGCTTTGGTGTAAAATTGAAATGTATACTACCTTAATGTCAGAGCATAGAAGCACTGAGAAAGAAACTTTTTTGTCTTGATGAACTGAGGCATGAAACAACTTTAAACCTAGTCAAACTCATGTGGGAAGTTAACCAAAGGTGTTTCCATTAGGTTTGCAGTCAGGACTTTTGAGTACAATTGAAATGTATACTACCTTTATGTCAAGGCATTCTATTCACTGTGAAATCAACTTTTTTGTCTTGATGTGCACAGGTATGAAACAACTTTCAGACATCTCAGAATCATGTGGGAAGTTAATCTAAAGTGTTTCCATTAGGTTTGCTGTAAGTGCTTTGGTGTAAAATTGAAATGTATACTATTTGTATTGTCTAAGCATTACATGCACTGAGATAACAACTTTTTTGTGTTGATGTATACAGCCATGAAACAGCTTTCAAACTACTCATAATCATGTGGAAAGTTAACCTAAGGTGTTTCCATTAGGTTTGCAGTAAGTGCTTTGGTGTAAAATTGAAATGTATACTATTTGTATTGTCAAAGCATTGCATGCACTGTGAAATCAACTTTTTTGTCTTTATGTGCACAGGTATGAAACAACTTTCAGACATCTCAGATTCATGTGGGAAGTTAACCTAAAGTGTTTCCATTAGGTTTGAAGTAAGTGCTTTGGTGTAAAATTGAAATGTCTACTATTTGTATTGTCTAAGCATTGCATGCACTGAGATAACAACTTTTTTGTGTTGATGTGTACAGCCAGGAAACAACATTCAAACTAATAATAATCATGTGGGAAGTTAACCTAAGGTGTTTCCATTTGTTTGCAGTAAGTACTTTGGAGTAAAATTGAGATGTATACTACCTTAATGTCAGAGCATAGAAGCACTGAGAAAGAAACTTTTTTGTCTTGATGAACTGAGGCATGAAACAACTTTAAACCTAGTCAAACTCATGTGGGAAGTTAACCAAAGGTGTTTCCATTAGGTTTGCAGTCAGGACTTTTGAGTACAATTGAAATGTATACTACCTTTATGTCAAGGCATTCTATTCACTGTGAAATCAACTTTTTTGTCTTTATGTGCACAGGTATGAAACAACTTTCAGACATCTCAGATTCATGTGGGAAGTTAACCTAAAGTGTTTCCATTAGGTTTAAAGTAAGTGCTTTGGTGTAAAATTGAAAAGTATACTATTTGTATTGTCTAAGCATTGCATGCACTGAGATAACAACTTTTTTGTGTAGATGTGTACAGCCAGGAAACAACTTTCAAACTACTAATAATCATGTGGGAAATTAACCTAAGGTGTTTCCATTTGTTTGCAGTAAGTACTTTGGAGTAAAATTGAGATGTATACTACCTCAATGTCAGAGCATAGTAGCACTGAGAAAGTAACTTTTTTGTCTTGATGAACTGAGGCATGAAACAACTTTAAACCTAGTCATACTCATGTGGAAAGTTAACCTAAGCTGTTTCCATTAGGTTTGCAGTCAGGACTTTTGAGTACAATTGAAATGTATGCTACTTTTATGTCAAAGCATTCTATTCACTGTGAAATCAAGTTTTTTGTCTTTATGTGCACAGGTATGAAACAACTTTCAGACATCTCAGAATCATGTGGGAAGTTAACCTAAAGTGTTTCCATTAGGTTTGCAGTAAGTGCTTTGGTGTAAAATTGAAATGTATACTATTTGTATTGTCTAAGCATTGCATGCACTGAGATAACAACTTTTTTGTGTTGATGTGTACAGCCATGAAACAACTTTCAAACTACTCTTAATCATGTGGAAAGTTAACCTAAGGTGTTTCCATTAGGTTTGCCGTAAGTGCTTTGGTGTAAAATTGAAATGTATACTATTGGTATTGTCAAAGCTTTGCATGCACTGAGAAAACAACTTTTTTCTCTTGATGTGCACAGGTATGAAACAACTTTCAGACATCTCAGAATCATGTGGGAAGTTAATCTAAAGTGTTTCCATTAGGTTTGCAGTAAGTGCTTTGGTGTAAAATTGAAATGTATACTATTTGTATTGTCTAAGCATTACATGCACTGAGATAACAACTTTTTTCTGTTGATGTATACAGCCATGAAACAGCTTTCAAACTACTCATAATCATGTGGAAAGTTAACCTAAGCTGTATCCATTAGGTTTGCAGTCAGGACTTTTGAGTACAATTGAAATGTATACTACTTTTATGTCAAAGCGTTCTATTCACTGTGAAATCAACTTTTTTGACTTTATGTGCACAGGTATGAAACAACTTTCAGACATCTCAGAATCATGTGGGAAGTTAACCTAAAGTGTTTCCATTAGGTTTGCAGTAAGTGCTTTGGTGTAAAATTGAAATGTATACTATTTGTATTGTCTAAGCAATGCATGCACTGAGATAACAACTTTTTTGTGTTGATGTGTACAGCCATGAAACAACTTTCAAACTACTCATAATCATGTGGAAAGTTAACCTAAGGTTTTTCCATTAGGTTTGCAGTAAGTGCTTTGGTGTAAAACTGAAATGTATACTATTGGTATTGTCAAAGCTTTGCATGCACTGAGAAAACAACTTTTTTGTCTTGATGTGCACAGGTATGAAACAACTTTCAGACATCTCAGAATCATGTGGGAAGTTAATCTAAAGTGTTTCCATTAGGTTTGCAGTAAGTGCTTTGGTGTAAAATTGAAATGTATACTATTTGTATTGTCAAAGCATTGCATGCACTATGAAATCAACTTTTTTGTCTTTATGTGCACAGGTATGAAACAACTTTCAGACATCTCAGATTCATGTGGGAAGTTAACCTAAAGTGTTTCCATTAGGTTTGAAGTAAGTGCTTTGGTGTAAAATTGAAAAGTATACTATTTGTATTGTCTAAGCATTGTATGCACTGAGATAACAACTTTTTTGTGTAGATGTGTACAGCCAGGAAACAACTTTCAAACTACTAATAATCATGTGGGAAATTAACCTAAGGTGTTTCCATTTGTTTGCAGTAAGTACTTTGGAGTAAAATTGAGATGTATACTACCTTAATGTCAGAGCATAGTAGCACTGAGAAAGTAACTTTTTTGTCTTGATGAACTGAGGCATGAAACAACTTTAAACCTAGTCATACTCATGTGCAAAGTTAACCGAAGCTGTTTCCATTAGATTTGCAGTCAGGACTTTTGAGTACAATTGAAATGTATGCTACTTTTATGTCAAAGCATTCTATTCACTGTGAAATCAACTTTTTTGTCTTTATGTGCACAGGTATGAAACAACTTTCAGACATCTCAGAATCATGTGGGAAGTTAACCTAAAGTGTTTCCATTAGGTTTGCAGTAAGTGCTTTGGTGTAAAATTGAAATGTATACTATTTGTATTGTCTAAGCATTGCATGCACTGAGATAACAACTTTTTTGTGTTGATGTGTACAGCCATGAAACAACTTTCAAACTACTCATAATCATGTGGAAAGTTAACCTAAGGTGTTTCCATTAGGTTTGCAGTAAGTGCTTTGGTGTAAAATTGAAATGTATACTACCTTAATGTCAGAGCATAGAAGCACTGAGAAAGAAACTTTTTTGTCTTGATGAACTGAGGCATGAAACAACTTTAAACCTAGTCAAACTCATGTGGGAAGTTAACCAAAGGTGTTTCCTTTAGGTTTGCAGTCAAGACTTTTGAGTACAATTGAAATGTATACTACCTTTATGTCAAGGCATTCTATTCACTGTGAAATCAACTTTTTTGTCTTTATGTGCACAGGTATGAAACAACTTTCAGACATCTCAGAATCATGTGGGAAGTTAACCTAAAGTGCTTCCATTAGGTTTGCAGTAAGTGCTTTGGTGTAAAATTGAAATGTATACTATTGGTATTGTCAAAGCTTTGCATGCCCTGAGAAACAACTTTTTTGTCTTGATGTGCACAGGTATGAAACAACTTTCAGACATCTCAGAATCATGTGGGAAGTTAACCTAAAGTGTTTCCATTAGGTTTAAAGTAAGTGCTTTGGTGTAAAATTGAAAAGTATACTATTTGTATTGTTTAAGTATTGCATGCACTGAGATAACAACTTTTTTGTGTAGATGTGTACAGCCAGGAAACAACTTTCAAACTACTAATAATCATGTGGGAAATTAACCTAAGGTGTTTCCATTTGTTTGCAGTAAGTACTTTGGAGTAAAATTGAGATGTATACTACCTTAATGTCAGAGCATAGTAGCACTGAGAAAGTAACTTTTTTGTCTTGATGAACTGAGGCATGAAACAACTTTAAACCTAGTGATACTCATGTGGAAAGTTAACCTAAGCTGTTTCCATTAGGTTTGCAGTCAGGACTTTTGAGTACAATTGAAATGTATGCTACTTTTATGTCAAAGCATTCTATTCACTGTGAAATCAACTTTTTTGTCTTTATGTGCACAGGTATGAAACAACTTTCAGACATCTCAGAATCATGTGGGAAGTTAACCTAAAGTGCTTCCATTAGGTTTGCAGTAAGTGCTTTGGTGTAAAATTGAAATGTATACTATTGGTATTGTCAAAGCTTTGCATGCCCTGAGAAACAACTTTTTTGTCTTGATGTGCACAGGTATGAAACAACTTTCAGACATCTCAGAATCATGTGGGAAGTTAACCTAAAGTGTTTCCATTAGGTTTAAAGTAAGTGCTTTGGTGTAAAATTGAAAAGTATACTATTTGTATTGTTTAAGTATTGCATGCACTGAGATAACAACTTTTTTGTGTAGATGTGTACAGCCAGGAAACAACTTTCAAACTACTAATAATCATGTGGGAAATTAACCTAAGGTGTTTCCATTTGTTTGCAGTAAGTACTTTGGAGTAAAATTGAGATGTATACTACCTTAATGTCAGAGCATAGTAGCACTGAGAAAGTAACTTTTTTGTCTTGATGAACTGAGGCATGAAACAACTTTAAACCTAGTGATACTCATGTGGAAAGTTAACCTAAGCTGTTTCCATTAGGTTTGCAGTCAGGACTTTTGAGTACAATTGAAATGTATGCTACTTTTATGTCAAAGCATTCTATTCACTGTGAAATCAACTTTTTTGTCTTTATGTGCACAGGTATGAAACAACTTTCAGACATCTCAGAATCATGTGGGAAGTTAACCTAAAGTGTTTCCATTAGGTTTGCAGTAAGTGCTTTGGTGTAAAATTGAAAAGTATACTATTTGTATTGTCTAAGCATTGCATGCACTGAGATAACAACTTTTTTGTGTTGATGTGTACAGCCATGAAACAACTTTCAAACTACTCTTAATCATGTGGAAAGTTAACCTAAGGTGTTTCCATTAGGTTTGCAGTAAGTGCTTTGGTGTAAAATTGAAATGTATACTATTGGTATTGTCAAAGCTTTGCATGCACTGAGAAAACAACTTTTTTCTCTTGATGTGCACAGGTATGAAACAACTTTCAGACATCTCAGAATCATGTGGGATGTTAATCTAAAGTGTTTCCATTAGGTTTGCAGTAAGTGCTTTGGTGTAAAATTGAAATGTATACTATTTGTATTGTCTAAGCATTACATGCACTGAGATAACAACTTTTTTGTGTTGATGTATACAGCCATGAAACAGCTTTCAAACTACTCATAATCATGTGGAAAGTTAACCTAAGCTGTATCCATTAGGTTTGCAGTAAGTGCTTTGGTGTAAAATTGAAATGTATACTATTTGTATTGTCAAAGCATTGCATGCACTGTGAAATCAACTTTTTTGTCTTTATGTGCACAGGTATGAAACAACTTTCAGACATCTCAGATTCATGTGGGAAGTTAACCTAAAGTGTTTCCATTAGGTTTGAAGTAAGTGCTTTGGTGTAAAATTGAAATGTCTACTATTTGTATTGTCTAAGCATTGCATGCACTGAGATAACAACTTTTTTGTGTTGATGTGTACAGCCAGGAAACAACATTCAAACTAATAATAATCATGTGGGAAGTTAACCTAAGGTGTTTCCATTTGTTTGCAGTAAGTACTTTGGAGTAAAATTGAGATGTATACTACCTTAATGTCAGAGCATAGAAGCACTGAGAAAGAAACTTTTTTGTCTTGATGAACTGAGGCATGAAACAACTTTAAACCTAGTCAAACTCATGTGGGAAGTTAACCAAAGGTGTTTCCATTAGGTTTGCAGTCAGGACTTTTGAGTACAATTGAAATGTATACTACCTTTATGTCAAGGCATTCTATTCACTGTGAAATCAACTTTTTTGTCGTTATGTGCACAGGTATGAAACAACTTTCCGACATCTCAGATTCATGTGGGAAGTTAACCTAAAGTGTTTCCATTAGGTTTAAAGTAAGTGCTTTGGTGTAAAATTGAAAAGTATACTATTTGTATTGTCTAAGCATTGCATGCACTGAGATAACAACTTTTTTGTGTAGATGTGTACAGCCAGGAAACAACTTTCAAACTACTAATAATCATGTGGGAAATTAACGTAAGGTGTTTCCATTTGTTTGCAGTAAGTACTTTGGAGTAAAATTGAGATGTATACTACCTTAATGTCAGAGCATAGTAGCACTGAGAAAGTAACTTTTTTGTCTTGATGAACTGAGGCATGAAACAACTTTAAACCTAGTCATACTCATGTGGAAAGTTAACCTAAGGTGTTTCCATTAGGTTTGCAGTCAGGACTTTTGAGTACAATTGAAATGTATGCTACTTTTATGTCAAAGCATTCTATTCACTGTGAAATCAACTTTTTTGTCTTTATGTGCACAGGTATGAAACAACTTTCAGACATCTCAGAATCATGTGGGAAGTTAACCTAAAGTGTTTCCATTAGGTTTGCAGTAAGTGCTTTGGTGTAAAATTGAAATGTATACTATTTGCATTGTCTAAGCATTGCATGCACTGAGATAACAACTTTTTTGTGTTGATGTGTACAGCCATGAAACAACTTTCAAACTACTCATAATCATGTGGAAAGTTAACCTAAGGTGTTTCCATTAGGTTTGCAGTAAGTGCTTTGGTGTAAAATTGAAATGTATACTATTGGTATTGTCAAAGCTTTGCATGCACTGAGAAAACAACTTTTTTGTCTTGATGTGCACAGGTATGAAACAACTTTCAACATCTCAGAATCATGCGGGAAGTTAATCTAAAGTGTTTCCATTAGGTTTGCAGTAAGTGCTTTGGTGTAAAATTGAAATGTATACTAATTGTATTGTCTAAGCATTACATGCACTGAGATAACAACTTTTTTCTGTTGATGTATACAGCCATGAAACAGCTTTCAAACTACTCATAATCATGTGGAAAGTTAACCTAAGCTGTTTCCATTAGGTTTGCAGTCAGGGCTTTTGAGTACAATTGAAATGTATGCTACTTTTATGTCAAAGCATTCTATTCACTGTGAAATCAACTTTTTTGTCTTTATGTGCACAGGTATGAAACAACTTTCAGACATCTCAGATTCATGTGGGAAGTTAACCTAAAGTGTTTCCATTAGGTTTAAAGTAAGTGCTTTGGTGTAAAATTGAAAAGTATACTATTTGTATTGTCTAGGCATTGCATGCACTGAGATAACAACTTTTTTGTGTAGATGTGTACAGCCAGGAAACAACTTTCAAACTACTAATAATCATGTGGGAAATTAACCTAAGGTGTTTCCATTTGTTTGCAGTAAGTACTTTGGAGTAAAATTGAGATGTATACTACCTTAATGTCAGAGCATAGTAGCACTGAGAAAGTAACTTTTTTGTCTTGATGAACTGAGGCATGAAACAACTTTAAACCTAGTCATACTCATGTGCAAAGTTAACCTAAGCTGTTTCCATTAGGTTTGCAGTCAGGACTTTTGAGTACAATTGAAATGTATGCTACTTTTATGTCAAAGCATTCTATTCACTGTGAAATCAAGTTTTTTGTCTTTATGTGTACAGGTATGAAACAACTTTCAGACATCTCAGAATCATGTGGGAAGTTAACCTAAAGTGTTTCCATTAGGTTTGCAGTAAGTGCTTTGGTGTAAAATTGAAATGTATACTATTTGTATTGTCTGAGCATTGCATGCACTGAGATAACAACTTTTTTGTGTTGATGTGTACAGCCATGAAACAACTTTCAAACTACTCATAATCATGTGGAAAGTTAACCTAAGGTGTTTCCATTAGGTTTGCAGTAAGTGCTTTGGTGTAAAATTGAAATGTATACTATTGGTATTGTCAAAGCTTTGCATGCACTGAGAAAACAACTTTTTTGTCTTGATGTGCACAGGTATGAAACAACTTTCAGACATCTCAGATTCATGTGGGAAGTTAACCTAAAGTGTTTCCATTAGGTTTGAAGTAAGTGCTTTGGTGTAAAATTGAAAAGTATACTATTTGTATTGTCTAAGCATTGCATGCACTGAGATAACAACTTTTTTGTGTAGATGTGTACAGCCAGGAAACAACATTCAAACTACTAATAATCATGTGAGAAATTAACCTAAGGTGTTTCCATTTGTTTGCAGTAAGTACTTTGGTGTAAAATTGAGATGTATACTACCTTAATGTCAGAGCATAGTAGCACTGAGAAAGTAACTTTTTTGTCTTGATGAACTGAGGCATGAAACAACTTTAAACCTCGTCATACTCATGTGCAAAGTTAACCTAAGCTGTTTCCATTAGGTTTGCAGTCAGGGCTTTTGAGTACAATTGAAATGTATGCTACTTTTATGTCAAAGCATTCTATTCACTGTGAAATCAACTTTTTTGTCTTTATGTGCACAGGTATGAAACAACTTTCAGACATCTCAGATTCATGAGGGAAGTTAACCTAAAGTGTTTCCATTAGGTTTGCAGTAAGTGCTTTGGTGTAAAATTGAAAAGTATACTATTTGTATTGTCTAAGCATTGCATGCACTGAGATAACAACTTTTTTGTGTAGATGTGTACAGCCAGGAAACAACTTTCAAACTACTAATAATCATGTGGGAAATTAACCTAAGGTGTTTCCATTTGTTTGCAGTAAGTACTTTGGAGTAAAATTGAGTTGTATACTACCTTAATGTCAGAGCATAGTAGCACTGAGAAAGTAACTTTTTTCTCTTGATGAACTGAGGCATGAAACAACTTTAAACCTAGTGATACTCATGTGGAAAGTTAACCTAAGCTGTTTCCATTAGGTTTGCAGTCAGGACTTTTGAGTACAATTGAAATGTATGCTACTTTTATGTCAAAGCATTCTATTCACTGTGAAATCAACTTTTTTGTCTTTATGTGCACAGGTATGAAACAACTTTCAGACATCTCAGAATCATGTGGGAAGTTAACCTAAAGTGTTTCCATTAGGTTTGCAGTAAGTGCTTTGGTGTAAAATTGAAATGTATACTATTTGTATTGTCTAAGCATTGCATGCACTGAGATAACAACTTTTTTGTGTTGATGTGTACAGCCATGAAACAACTTTCAAACTACTCTTAATCATGTGGAAAGTTAACCTAAGGTGTTTCCATTAGGTTTGCAGTAAGTGCTTTGGTGTAAAATTGAAATGTATACTATTGGTATTGTCAAAGCTTTGCATGCACTGAGAAAACAACTTTTTTCTCTTGATGTGCACAGGTATGAAACAACTTTCAGACATCTCAGAATCATGTGGGAAGTTAATCTAAAGTGTTTCCATTAGGTTTGCAGTAAGTGCTTTGGTGTAAAATTGAAATGTATACTATTTGTATTGTCTAAGCATTACATGCACTGAGATAACAACTTTTTTCTGTTGATGTATACAGCCATGAAACAGCTTTCAAACTACTCATAATCATGTGGAAAGTTAACCTAAGCTGTATCCATTAGGTTTGCAGTCAGGACTTTTGAGTACAATTGAAATGTATACTACTTTTATGTCAAAGCGTTCTATTCACTGTGAAATCAACTTTTTTGTCTTTATGTGCACAGGTATGAAACAACTTTCAGACATCTCAGAATCATGTGGGAAGTTAACCTAAAGTGTTTCCATTAGGTTTGCAGTAAGTGCTTTGGTGTAAAATTGAAATGTATACTATTTGTATTGTCTTAGCAATGCATGCACTGAGATAACAACTTTTTTGTGTTGATGTGTACAGCCATGAAACAACTTTCAAACTACTCATAATCATGTGGAAAGTTAACCTAAGGTGTTTCCATTAGGTTTGCAGTAAGTGCTTTGGTGTAAAACTGAAATGTATACTATTGGTATTGTCAAAGCTTTGCATGCACTGAGAAAACAACTTTTTTGTCTTGATGTGCACAGGTATGAAACAACTTTCAGACATCTCAGAATCATGTGGGAAGTTAATCTAAAGTGTTTCCATTAGGTTTGCAGTAAGTGCTTTGGTGTAAAATTGAAATGTATACTATTTGTATTGTCTAAGCATTACATGCACTGAGATAACAACTTTTTTCTGTTGATGTATACAGCCATGAAACAGCTTTCAAACTACTCATAATCATGTGGAACGTTAACCTTAGGTGTTTCCATTAGGTTTGCAGTAAGTGCTTTGGTGTAAAATTGAAATGTATACTATTTGTATTGTCAAAGCATTGCATGCACTAAGAAATCAACTTTTTTGTCTTTATGTGCACAGGTATGAAACAACTTTCAGACATCTCAGATTCATGTGGGAAGTTAACCTAAAGTGTTTCCATTAGGTTTGAAGTAAGTGCTTTGGTGTAAAATTGAAAAGTATACTATTTGTATTGTCTAAGCATTGCATGCACTGAGATAACAACTTTTTTGTGTAGATGTGTACAGCCAGGAAACAACTTTCAAACTACTAATAATCATGTGGGAAATTAACCTAAGGTGTTTCCATTTGTTTGCAGTAAGTACTTTGGAGTAAAATTGAGATGTATACTACCTTAATGTCAGAGCATAGTAGCACTGAGAAAGTAACTTTTTTGTCTTGATGAACTGAGGCATGAAACAACTTTAAACCTAGTCATACTCATGTGCAAAGTTAACCGAAGCTGTTTCCATTAGATTTGCAGTCAGGACTTTTGAGTACAATTGAAATGTATGCTACTTTTATGTCAAAGCATTCTATTCACTGTGAAATCAACTTTTTTGTCTTTATGTGCACAGGTATGAAACAACTTTCAGACATCTCAGAATCATGTGGGAAGTTAACCTAAAGTGTTTCCATTAGGTTTGCAGTAAGTGCTTTGGTGTAAAATTGAAATGTATACTATTTGTATTGTCTAAGCATTGCATGCACTGAGATAACAACTTTTTTGTGTTGATGTGTACAGCCATGAAACAACTTTCAAACTACTCTTAATCATGTGGAAAGTTAACCTAAGGTGTTTCCATTAGGTTTGCAGTAAGTGCTTTGGTGTAAAATTGAAATGTATACTACCTTAATGTCAGAGCATAGAAGCACTGAGAAAGAAACTTTTTTGTCTTGATGAACTGAGGCATGAAACAACTTTAAACCTAGTCAAACTCATGTGGGAAGTTAACCAAAGGTGTTTCCATTAGGTTTGCAGTCAGGACTTTTGAGTACAATTGAAATGTATACTACCTTTATGTCAAGGCATTCTATTCACTGTGAAATCAACTTTTTTGTCTTTATGTGCACAGGTATGAAACAACTTTCAGACATCTCAGAATCATGTGGGAAGTTAACCTTAGGTGTTTCCATTAGGTTTGCAGTAAGTGCTTTGGTGTAAAATTGAAATGTATACTATTTGTATTGTCAAAGCATTGCATGCACTAAGAAATCAACTTTTTTGTCTTTATGTGCACAGGTATGAAACAACTTTCAGACATCTCAGAATCATGTGGGAAGTTAACCTAAAGTGTTTCCATTAGGTTTGCAGTAAGTGCTTTGGTGTAAAATTGAAATGTATACTATTTGTATTGTCTAAGCATTGCATGCACTGAGATAACAACTTTTTTGTGTTGATGTGTACAGCCATGAAACAACTTTCAAACTACTCTTAATTATGTGGAAAGTTAACCTAAGGTGTTTCCATTAGGTTTGCAGTAAGTGTTTTGGTGTAAAATTGAAATGTATACTATTGGTATTGTCAAAGCTTTGCATGCACTGAGAAAACAACTTTTTTCTCTTGATGTGCACAGGTATGAAACAACTTTCAGACATCTCAGAATCATGTGGGAAGTTAATCTAAAGTGTTTCCATTAGGTTTGCAGTAAGTGCTTTGGTGTAAAATTGAAATGTATACTATTTGTATTGTCTAAGCATTACATGCACTGAGATAACAACTTTTTTCTGTTGATGTATACAGCCATGAAACAGCTTTCAAACTACTCATAATCAAGTGGAAAGTTAACCTAAGCTGTATCCATTAGGTTTGCAGTCAGGACTTTTGAGTACAATTGAAATGTATACTACTTTTATGTCAAAGCATTCTATTCACTGTGAAATCAACTTTTTTGTCTTTATGTGCACAGGTATGAAACAACTTTCAGACATCTCAGAATCATGTGGGAAGTTAACCTAAAGTGTTTCCATTAGGTTTGCAGTAAGTGCTTTGGTGTAAAATTGAAATGTATACTATTTGTATTGTCTAAGCATTGCATGCACTGAGATAACAACTTTTTTGTGTTGATGTGTACAGCCATGAAACAACTTTCAAACTACTCATAATCATGTGGAAAGTTAACCTAAGGTGTTTCCATTAGGTTTGCAGTAAGTGCTTTGGTGTAAAACTGAAATGTATACTATTGGTATTGTCAAAGCTTTGCATGCACTGAGAAAACAACTTTTTTGTCTTTATGTGCACAGGTATGAAACAACTTTCAGACATCTCAGAATCATGTGGGAAGTTAACCTAAAGTGCTTCCATTAGGTTTGCAGTAAGTGCTTTGGTGTAAAATTGAAATGTATACTATTTGTATTGTCAAAGCTTTGCAAGCACTGAGAAACAACTTTTTTGTCTTGATGTGCACAGGTATGAAACAACTTTCAGACATCTCAGAATCATGTGGGAAGTCAATCTAAAGTGTTTCCATTAGGTTTGCAGTAAGTGCTTTGTTGTAAAATTGAAATGTATACTATTTGTATTGTCTAAGCATTACATGCACTGAGATAACAACTTTTTTGTGTTGATGTATACAGCCATGAAACAGCTTACAAACTACTCATAATCATGTGGAAAGTTAACCTAAGCTGTATCCATTAGGTTTGCAGTCAGGACTTTTGAGTACAATTGAAATGTATACTTCTTTTATGTCAAAGCATTCTATTCACTGTGAAATCAACTTTTTTGTCTTTATGTGCACAGGTATGAAACAACTTTCAGACATCTCAGAATCATGTGGGAAGTTAACCTAAAGTGTTTCCATTAGGTTTGCAGTAAGTGCTTTGGTGTAAAATTGAAATGTATACTATTTGTATTGTCTAAGCATTGCATGCACTGAGATAACAACTTTTTTGTGTTGATGTATACAGCCATGAAACAGCTCTCAAACTACTCATAATCATGTGGAAAGTTAACCTAAGCTGTATCCATTAGGTTTGCAGTCAGGACTTTTGAGTGCAATTGAAATGTATACTAGTTTTATGTCAAGGCGTTCTATTCAATGTGAAATCAACTTTCTTGTCTTTATGTGCACAGGTATGAAACAACTTTCAGACATCTCAGATTCATGTGGGAAGTTAACCTAAAGTGTTTCCATTAGGTTTGAAGTAAGTGCTTTGGTGTAAAATTGAAAAGTATACTATTTGTATTGTCTAAGCATTGCATGCACTGAGATAACAACTTTTTTGTGTAGATGTGTACAGCCAGGAAACAACTTTCAAACTACTAATAATCATGTGGGAAATTAACCTAAGGTGTTTCCATTTGTTTGCAGTAAGTAGTTTGGAGTAAAATTGAGATGTATACTACCTTAATGTCAGAGCATAGTAGCACTGAGAAAGTAACTTTTTTGTCCTGATGAACTGAGGCATGAAACAACTTTAAACCTAGTCATACTCATCTGGAAAGTTAACCTAAGCTGTTTCCATTAGGTTTGCAGTCAGGACTTTTGAGTACAATTGAAATGTATGCTACTTTTATGTCAAAGCATTCTATTCACTGTGAAATCAACTTTTTTGTCTTTATGTGCACAGGTATGAAACAACTTTCAGACATCTCAGAATCATGTGGGAAGTTAACCTAAAGTGTTTCCATTAGGTTTGCAGTAAGTGCTTTGGTGTAAAATTGAAATGTATACTATTTGTATTGTCTAAGCATTGCATGCACTGAGATAACAACTTTTTTGTGTTGATGTGTACAGCCATGAAACAACTTTCAAACTACTCTTAATTATGTGGAAAGTTAACCTAAGGTGTTTCCATTAGGTTTGCAGTAAGTGTTTTGGTGTAAAATTGAAATGTATACTATTGGTATTGTCAAAGCTTTGCATGCACTGAGAAAACAACTTTTTTCTCTTGATGTGCACAGGTATGAAACAACTTTCAGACATCTCAGAATCATGTGGGAAGTTAATCTAAAGTGTTTCCATTAGGTTTGCAGTAAGTGCTTTGGTGTAAAATTGAAATGTATACTATTTGTATTGTCTAAGCATTACATGCACTGAGATAACAACTTTTTTCTGTTGAGGTATACAGCCATGAAACAGCTTTCAAACTACTCATAATCATGTGGAAAGTTAACCTAAGCTGTATCCATTAGGTTTGCAGTCAGGACTTTTGAGTACAATTGAAATGTATACTACTTTTATGTCAAAGCATTCTATTCACTGTGAAATCAACTTTTTTGTCTTTATGTGCACAGGTATGAAACAACTTTCAGATATCTCAGAATCATGTGGGAAGTTAACCTAAAGTGTTTCCATTAGGTTTGCAGTAAGTGCTTTGGTGTAAAATTGAAATGTATACTATTTGTATTGTCTAAGCATTGCATGCACTGAGATAACAACTTTTTTGTGTTGATGTGTACAGCCATGAAACAACTTTCAAACTACTCATAATCATGTGGAAAGTTAACCTAAGGTGTTTCCATTAGGTTTGCAGTAAGTGCTTTGGTGTAAAATTGAAATGTATACTATTGGTATTGTCAAAGCTTTGCATGCACTGAGAAAACAACTTTTTTGTCTTGATGTGCACAGGTATGAAACAACTTTCAGACATCTCAGATTCATGTGGGAAGTTAACCTAAAGTGTTTCCATTAGGTTTGAAGTAAGTGCTTTGGTGTAAAATTGAAAAGTATACTATTTGTATTGTCTAAGCATTGCATGCACTGAGATAACAACTTTTTTGTGTAGATGTGTACAGCCAGGAAACAACATTCAAACTACTAATAATCATGTGAGAAATTAACCTAAGGTGTTTCCATTTGTTTGCAGTAAGTACTTTGGTGTAAAATTGAGATGTATACTACCTTAATGTCAGAGCATAGTAGCACTGAGAAAGTAACTTTTTTGTCTTGATGAACTGAGGCATGAAACAACTTTAAACCTCGTCATACTCATGTGCAAAGTTAACCTAAGCTGTTTCCATTAGGTTTGCAGTCAGGGCTTTTGAGTACAATTGAAATGTATGCTACTTTTATGTCAAAGCATTCTATTCACTGTGAAATCAACTTTTTTGTCTTTATGTGCACAGGTATGAAACAACTTTCAGACATCTCAGATTCATGAGGGAAGTTAACCTAAAGTGTTTCCATTAGGTTTGCAGTAAGTGCTTTGGTGTAAAATTGAAAAGTATACTATTTGTATTGTCTAAGCATTGCATGCACTGAGATAACAACTTTTTTGTGTAGATGTGTACAGCCAGGAAACAACTTTCAAACTACCAATAATCATGTGGGAAATTAACCTAAGGTGTTTCCATTTGTTTGCAGTAAGTACTTTGGAGTAAAATTGAGTTGTATACTACCTTAATGACAGAGCATAGTAGCACTGAGAAAGTAACTTTTTTGTCTTGATGAACTGAGGCATGAAACAACTTTAAACCTAGTCATACTCATGTGGAAAGTTAACCTAAGCTGTTTCCATTAGGTTTGCAGTCAGGACTTTTGAGTACAATTGAAATGTATGCTACTTTTATGTCAAAGCATTCTATTCAATGTGAAATCAACTTTTTTGTCTTTATGTGCACAGGTATGAAACAACTTTCAGACATCTCAGAATCATGTGGGAAGTTAACCTAAAGTGTTTCCATTAGGTTTGCAGTAAGTGCTTTGGTGTAAAATTGAAATGTATACTATTTGTATTGTCTAAGCAATGCATGCACTGAGATAACAACTTTTTTGTGTTGATGTGTACAGCCATGAAACAACTTTCAAACTACTCTTAATCATGTGGAAAGTTAACCTAAGGTGTTTCCATTAGGTTTGCAGTAAGTGCTTTGGTGTAAAATTGAAATGTATACTATTGGTATTGTCAAAGCTTTGCATGCACTGAGAAAACAACTTTTTTCTCTTGATGTGCACAGGTATGAAACAACTTTCAGACATCTCAGAATCATGTGGGAAGTTAATCTAAAGTGTTTCCATTAGGTTTGCAGTAAGTGCTTTGGTGTAAAATTGAAATGTATACTATTTGTATTGTCTAAGCATTACATGCACTGAGATAACAACTTTTTTCTGTTGATGTATACAGCCATGAAACAGCTTTCAAACTACTCATAATCATGTGGAAAGTTAACCTAAGCTGTATCCATTAGGTTTGCAGTCAGGACTTTTGAGTACAATTGAAATGTATACTACTTTTATGTCAAAGCGTTCTATTCACTGTGAAATCAACTTTTTTGTCTTTATGTGCACAGGTATGAAACAACTTTCAGACATCTCAGAATCATGTGGGAAGTTAACCTAAAGTGTTTCCATTAGGTTTGCAGTAAGTGCTTTGGTGTAAAATTGAAATGTATACTATTTGTATTGTCTTAGCAATGCATGCACTGAGATAACAACTTTTTTGTGTTGATGTGTACAGCCATGAAACAACTTTCAAACTACTCATAATCATGTGGAAAGTTAACCTAAGGTGTTTCCATTAGGTTTGCAGTAAGTGCTTTGGTGTAAAACTGAAATGTATACTATTGGTATTGTCAAAGCTTTGCATGCACTGAGAAAACAACTTTTTTGTCTTGATGTGCACAGGTATGAAACAACTTTCAGACATCTCAGAATCATGTGGGAAGTTAATCTAAAGTGTTTCCATTAGGTTTGCAGTAAGTGCTTTGGTGTAAAATTGAAATGTATACTATTTGTATTGTCTAAGCATTACATGCACTGAGATAACAACTTTTTTCTGTTGATGTATACAGCCATGAAACAGCTTTCAAACTACTCATAATCATGTGGAACGTTAACCTTAGGTGTTTCCATTAGGTTTGCAGTAAGTGCTTTGGTGTAAAATTGAAATGTATACTATTTGTATTGTCAAAGCATTGCATGCACTAAGAAATCAACTTTTTTGTCTTTATGTGCACAGGTATGAAACAACTTTCAGACATCTCAGATTCATGTGGGAAGTTAACCTAAAGTGTTTCCATTAGGTTTGAAGTAAGTGCTTTGGTGTAAAATTGAAAAGTATACTATTTGTATTGTCTAAGCATTGCATGCACTGAGATAACAACTTTTTTGTGTAGATGTGTACAGCCAGGAAACAACTTTCAAACTACTAATAATCATGTGGGAAATTAACCTAAGGTGTTTCCATTTGTTTGCAGTAAGTACTTTGGAGTAAAATTGAGATGTATACTACCTTAATGTCAGAGCATAGTAGCACTGAGAAAGTAACTTTTTTGTCTTGATGAACTGAGGCATGAAACAACTTTAAACCTAGTCATACTCATGTGCAAAGTTAACCGAAGCTGTTTCCATTAGATTTGCAGTCAGGACTTTTGAGTACAATTGAAATGTATGCTACTTTTATGTCAAAGCATTCTATTCACTGTGAAATCAACTTTTTTGTCTTTATGTGCACAGGTATGAAACAACTTTCAGACATCTCAGAATCATGTGGGAAGTTAACCTAAAGTGTTTCCATTAGGTTTGCAGTAAGTGCTTTGGTGTAAAATTGAAATGTATACTATTTGTATTGTCTAAGCATTGCATGCACTGAGATAACAACTTTTTTGTGTTGATGTGTACAGCCATGAAACAACTTTCAAACTACTCTTAATCATGTGGAAAGTTAACCTAAGGTGTTTCCATTAGGTTTGCAGTAAGTGCTTTGGTGTAAAATTGAAATGTATACTACCTTAATGTCAGAGCATAGAAGCACTGAGAAAGAAACTTTTTTGTCTTGATGAACTGAGGCATGAAACAACTTTAAACCTAGTCAAACTCATGTGGGAAGTTAACCAAAGGTGTTTCCATTAGGTTTGCAGTCAGGACTTTTGAGTACAATTGAAATGTATACTACCTTTATGTCAAGGCATTCTATTCACTGTGAAATCAACTTTTTTGTCTTTATGTGCACAGGTATGAAACAACTTTCAGACATCTCAGAATCATGTGGGAAGTTAACCTTAGGTGTTTCCATTAGGTTTGCAGTAAGTGCTTTGGTGTAAAATTGAAATGTATACTATTTGTATTGTCAAAGCATTGCATGCACTAAGAAATCAACTTTTTTGTCTTTATGTGCACAGGTATGAAACAACTTTCAGACATCTCAGAATCATGTGGGAAGTTAACCTAAAGTGTTTCCATTAGGTTTGCAGTAAGTGCTTTGGTGTAAAATTGAAATGTATACTATTTGTATTGTCTAAGCATTGCATGCACTGAGATAACAACTTTTTTGTGTTGATGTGTACAGCCATGAAACAACTTTCAAACTACTCTTAATTATGTGGAAAGTTAACCTAAGGTGTTTCCATTAGGTTTGCAGTAAGTGTTTTGGTGTAAAATTGAAATGTATACTATTGGTATTGTCAAAGCTTTGCATGCACTGAGAAAACAACTTTTTTCTCTTGATGTGCACAGGTATGAAACAACTTTCAGACATCTCAGAATCATGTGGGAAGTTAATCTAAAGTGTTTCCATTAGGTTTGCAGTAAGTGCTTTGGTGTAAAATTGAAATGTATACTATTTGTATTGTCTAAGCATTACATGCACTGAGATAACAACTTTTTTCTGTTGATGTATACAGCCATGAAACAGCTTTCAAACTACTCATAATCAAGTGGAAAGTTAACCTAAGCTGTATCCATTAGGTTTGCAGTCAGGACTTTTGAGTACAATTGAAATGTATACTACTTTTATGTCAAAGCATTCTATTCACTGTGAAATCAACTTTTTTGTCTTTATGTGCACAGGTATGAAACAACTTTCAGACATCTCAGAATCATGTGGGAAGTTAACCTAAAGTGTTTCCATTAGGTTTGCAGTAAGTGCTTTGGTGTAAAATTGAAATGTATACTATTTGTATTGTCTAAGCATTGCATGCACTGAGATAACAACTTTTTTGTGTTGATGTGTACAGCCATGAAACAACTTTCAAACTACTCATAATCATGTGGAAAGTTAACCTAAGGTGTTTCCATTAGGTTTGCAGTAAGTGCTTTGGTGTAAAACTGAAATGTATACTATTGGTATTGTCAAAGCTTTGCATGCACTGAGAAAACAACTTTTTTGTCTTTATGTGCACAGGTATGAAACAACTTTCAGACATCTCAGAATCATGTGGGAAGTTAACCTAAAGTGCTTCCATTAGGTTTGCAGTAAGTGCTTTGGTGTAAAATTGAAATGTATACTATTTGTATTGTCAAAGCTTTGCAAGCACTGAGAAACAACTTTTTTGTCTTGATGTGCACAGGTATGAAACAACTTTCAGACATCTCAGAATCATGTGGGAAGTCAATCTAAAGTGTTTCCATTAGGTTTGCAGTAAGTGCTTTGTTGTAAAATTGAAATGTATACTATTTGTATTGTCTAAGCATTACATGCACTGAGATAACAACTTTTTTGTGTTGATGTATACAGCCATGAAACAGCTTACAAACTACTCATAATCATGTGGAAAGTTAACCTAAGCTGTATCCATTAGGTTTGCAGTCAGGACTTTTGAGTACAATTGAAATGTATACTTCTTTTATGTCAAAGCATTCTATTCACTGTGAAATCAACTTTTTTGTCTTTATGTGCACAGGTATGAAACAACTTTCAGACATCTCAGAATCATGTGGGAAGTTAACCTAAAGTGTTTCCATTAGGTTTGCAGTAAGTGCTTTGGTGTAAAATTGAAATGTATACTATTTGTATTGTCTAAGCATTGCATGCACTGAGATAACAACTTTTTTGTGTTGATGTATACAGCCATGAAACAGCTCTCAAACTACTCATAATCATGTGGAAAGTTAACCTAAGCTGTATCCATTAGGTTTGCAGTCAGGACTTTTGAGTGCAATTGAAATGTATACTAGTTTTATGTCAAGGCGTTCTATTCAATGTGAAATCAACTTTCTTGTCTTTATGTGCACAGGTATGAAACAACTTTCAGACATCTCAGAATCATGTGGGAAGTTAACCTAAAGTGTTTCCATTAGGTTTGCAGTAAGTGCTTTGCTGTAAAATTGAAATGTATACTATTTGTATTGTCTAAGCATTACATGCACTGAGATAACAACTTTTTTGTGTTGATGTATACAGCCATGAAACAGCTTTCAAACCACTCATAATCATGTGGAAAGTTAACCTAAGGTGTTTCCATTAGGTTTGCAGTAAGTGCTTTGGTGTAAAATTGAAATGTATACTATTGGTATTGTCAAAGCTTTGCATGCACTGAGAAAACAACTTTTTTGTCTTGATGTGCACAGGTATGAAACAACTTTCAGACATCTCAGATTCATGTGGGAAGTTAACCTAAAGTGTTTCCATTAGGTTTGAAGTAAGTGCTTTGGTGTAAAATTGAAAAGTATACTATTTGTATTGTCTAAGCATTGCATGCACTGAGATAACAACTTTTTTGTGTAGATGTGTACAGCCAGGAAACAACTTTCAAACTACTAATAATCATGTGGGAAATTAACCTAAGGTGTTTCCATTTGTTTGCAGTAAGTAGTTTGGAGTAAAATTGAGATGTATACTACCTTAATGTCAGAGCATAGTAGCACTGAGAAAGTAACTTTTTTGTCCTGATGAACTGAGGCATGAAACAACTTTAAACCTAGTCATACTCATCTGGAAAGTTAACCTAAGCTGTTTCCATTAGGTTTGCAGTCAGGACTTTTGAGTACAATTGAAATGTATGCTACTTTTATGTCAAAGCATTCTATTCACTGTGAAATCAACTTTTTTGTCTTTATGTGCACAGGTATGAAACAACTTTCAGACATCTCAGAATCATGTGGGAAGTTAACCTAAAGTGTTTCCATTAGGTTTGCAGTAAGTGCTTTGGTGTAAAATTGAAATGTATACTATTTGTATTGTCTAAGCATTGCATGCACTGAGATAACAACTTTTTTGTGTTGATGTGTACAGCCATGAAACAACTTTCAAACTACTCTTAATTATGTGGAAAGTTAACCTAAGGTGTTTCCATTAGGTTTGCAGTAAGTGTTTTGGTGTAAAATTGAAATGTATACTATTGGTATTGTCAAAGCTTTGCATGCACTGAGAAAACAACTTTTTTCTCTTGATGTGCACAGGTATGAAACAACTTTCAGACATCTCAGAATCATGTGGGAAGTTAATCTAAAGTGTTTCCATTAGGTTTGCAGTAAGTGCTTTGGTGTAAAATTGAAATGTATACTATTTGTATTGTCTAAGCATTACATGCACTGAGATAACAACTTTTTTCTGTTGAGGTATACAGCCATGAAACAGCTTTCAAACTACTCATAATCATGTGGAAAGTTAACCTAAGCTGTATCCATTAGGTTTGCAGTCAGGACTTTTGAGTACAATTGAAATGTATACTACTTTTATGTCAAAGCATTCTATTCACTGTGAAATCAACTTTTTTGTCTTTATGTGCACAGGTATGAAACAACTTTCAGATATCTCAGAATCATGTGGGAAGTTAACCTAAAGTGTTTCCATTAGGTTTGCAGTAAGTGCTTTGGTGTAAAATTGAAATGTATACTATTTGTATTGTCTAAGCATTGCATGCACTGAGATAACAACTTTTTTGTGTTGATGTGTACAGCCATGAAACAACTTTCAAACTACTCATAATCATGTGGAAAGTTAACCTAAGGTGTTTCCATTAGGTTTGCAGTAAGTGCTTTGGTGTAAAATTGAAATGTATACTATTGGTATTGTCAAAGCTTTGCATGCACTGAGAAAACAACTTTTTTGTCTTGATGTGCACAGGTATGAAACAACTTTCAGACATCTCAGATTCATGTGGGAAGTTAACCTAAAGTGTTTCCATTAGGTTTGAAGTAAGTGCTTTGGTGTAAAATTGAAAAGTATACTATTTGTATTGTCTAAGCATTGCATGCACTGAGATAACAACTTTTTTGTGTAGATGTGTACAGCCAGGAAACAACATTCAAACTACTAATAATCATGTGAGAAATTAACCTAAGGTGTTTCCATTTGTTTGCAGTAAGTACTTTGGTGTAAAATTGAGATGTATACTACCTTAATGTCAGAGCATAGTAGCACTGAGAAAGTAACTTTTTTGTCTTGATGAACTGAGGCATGAAACAACTTTAAACCTCGTCATACTCATGTGCAAAGTTAACCTAAGCTGTTTCCATTAGGTTTGCAGTCAGGGCTTTTGAGTACAATTGAAATGTATGCTACTTTTATGTCAAAGCATTCTATTCACTGTGAAATCAACTTTTTTGTCTTTATGTGCACAGGTATGAAACAACTTTCAGACATCTCAGATTCATGAGGGAAGTTAACCTAAAGTGTTTCCATTAGGTTTGCAGTAAGTGCTTTGGTGTAAAATTGAAAAGTATACTATTTGTATTGTCTAAGCATTGCATGCACTGAGATAACAACTTTTTTGTGTAGATGTGTACAGCCAGGAAACAACTTTCAAACTACCAATAATCATGTGGGAAATTAACCTAAGGTGTTTCCATTTGTTTGCAGTAAGTACTTTGGAGTAAAATTGAGTTGTATACTACCTTAATGACAGAGCATAGTAGCACTGAGAAAGTAACTTTTTTGTCTTGATGAACTGAGGCATGAAACAACTTTAAACCTAGTCATACTCATGTGGAAAGTTAACCTAAGCTGTTTCCATTAGGTTTGCAGTCAGGACTTTTGAGTACAATTGAAATGTATGCTACTTTTATGTCAAAGCATTCTATTCAATGTGAAATCAACTTTTTTGTCTTTATGTGCACAGGTATGAAACAACTTTCAGACATCTCAGAATCATGTGGGAAGTTAACCTAAAGTGTTTCCATTAGGTTTGCAGTAAGTGCTTTGGTGTAAAATTGAAATGTATACTATTTGTATTGTCTAAGCAATGCATGCACTGAGATAACAACTTTTTTGTGTTGATGTGTACAGCCATGAAACAACTTTCAAACTACTCATAATCATGTGGAAAGTTAACCTAAGGTGTTTCCATTAGGTTTGCAGTAAGTGATTTGGTGTAAAACTGAAATGTATACTATTGGTATTGTCAAAGCTTTGCATGCACTGAGAAAACAACTTTTTTGTCTTGATGTGCACAGGTATGAAACAACTTTCAGACATCTCAGAATCATGTGGGAAGTTAATCTAAAGTGTTTCCATTAGGTTTGCAGTAAGTGCTTTGGTGTAAAATTGAAATGTATACTATTTGTATTGTCTAAGCATTGCATGCACTGAGATAACAACTTTTTTCTGTTGATGTATACAGCCATGAAACAGCTTTCAAACTACTCATAATCATGTGGAAAGTTAACCTAAGGTGTTTCCATTAGGTTTGCAGTAAGTGCTTTGGTGTAAAATTGAAATTTATACTATTTGTATTGTCAAAGCATTGCATGCACTATGAAATCAACTTTTTTGTCTTTATGTGCACAGGTATGAAACAACTTTCAGACATCTCAGATTCATGTGGGAAGTTAACCTAAAGTGTTTCCATTAGGTTTGAAGTAAGTGCTTTGGTGTAAAATTGAAAAGTATACTATTTGTATTGTCTAAGCATTGCATGCACTGAGATAACAACTTTTTTGTGTAGATGTGTACAGCCAGGAAACAACTTTCAAACTACTAATAATCATGTGGGAAATTAACCTAAGGTGTTTCCATTTGTTTGCAGTAAGTACTTTGGAGTAAAATTGAGATGTATACTACCTTAATGTCAGAACATAGAAGCACTGAGAAAGAAACTTTTTTGTCTTGATGAACTGAGGCATGAAACAACTTTAAACCTAGTCAAACTCATGTGGGAAGTTAACCAAAGGTGTTTCCATTAGGTTTGCAGTCAGGACTTTTGAGTACAATTGAAATGTATACTACCTTTATGTCAAGGCATTCTATTCACTGTGAAATCAACTTTTTTGTCTTGATGTGCACAGGTATGAAACAACTTTCAGACATCTCAGAATCATGTGGGAAGTTAATCTAAAGTGTTTCCATTAGGTTTGCTGTAAGTGCTTTGGTGTAAAATTGAAATGTATACTATTTGTATTGTCTAAGCATTACATGCACTGAGATAACAACTTTTTTGTGTTGATGTATACAGCCATGAAACAGCTTTCAAACTACTCATAATCATGTGGAAAGTTAACCTAAGGTGTTTCCATTAGGTTTGCAGTAAGTGCTTTGGTGTAAAATTGAAATGTATACTATTTGTATTGTCAAAGCATGGCATGCACTGTGAAATCAACTTTTTTGTCTTTATGTGCACAGGTATGAAACAACTTTCAGACATCTCAGATTCATGTGGGAAGTTAACCTAAAGTGTTTCCATTAGGTTTGAAGTAAGTGCTTTGGTGTAAAATTGAAATGTCTACTATTTGTATTGTCTAAGCATTGCATGCACTGAGATAACAACTTTTTTGTGTTGATGTGTACAGCCAGGAAACAACATTCAAACTAATAATAATCATGTGGGAAGTTAACCTAAGGTGTTTCCATTTGTTTGCAGTAAGTACTTTGGAGTAAAATTGAGATGTATACTACCTTAATGTCAGAGCATAGAAGCACTGAGAAAGAAACTTTTTTGTCTTGATGAACTGAGGCATGAAACAACTTTAAACCTAGTCAAACTCATGTGGGAAGTTAACCAAAGGTGTTTCCATTAGGTTTGCAGTCAGGACTTTTGAGTACAATTGAAATGTATACTACCTTTATGTCAAGGCATTCTATTCACTGTGAAATCAACTTTTTTGTCTTTATGTGCACAGGTATGAAACAACTTTCAGACATCTCAGATTCATGTGGGAAGTTAACCTGAAGTATTTCCATTAGGGTTAAAGTAAGTGCTTTGGTGTAAAATGGAAAAGTATACTATTTGTAATGTCTAAGCATTGCATGCACTGAGATAACAACTTTTTTGTGTAGATGTGTACAGCCAGGAAACAACTTTGAAACTACTAATAATCATGTGGGAAATTAACCTAAGGTGTTTCCATTTGTTTGCAGTAAGTACTTTGGAGTAAAATTGAGATGTATACTACCTTAATGTCAGAGCATAGTAGCACTGAGAAAGTAACTTTTTTGTCTTGATGAACTGAGGCATGAAACAACTTTAAACCTAGTCATACTCATGTGGAAAGTTAACCTAAGCTGTTTCCATTAGGTTTGCAGTCAGGACTTTTGAGTACAATTGAAATGTATGCTACTTTTATGTCAAAGCATTCTATTCACTGTGAAATCAACTTTTTTGTCTTTATGTGCACAGGTATGAAACAACTTTCAGACATCTCAGAATCATGTGGGAAGTTAACCTAAAGTGTTTCCATTAGGTTTGCAGTAAGTGCTTTGGTGTAAAATTGAAATGTATACTATTTGTATTGTCTAAGCATTACATGCACTGTGAAATCAACTTTTTTGTCTTTATGTGCACAGGTATGAAACAACTTTCAGACATCTCAGATTCATGTGGGAAGTTAACCTAAAGTGTTTCCATTAGGTTTGAAGTAAGTGCTTTGGTGTAAAATTGAAATGTCTACTATTTGTATTGTCTAAGCATTGCATGCACTGAGATAACAACTTTTTTGTGTTGATGTGTACAGCCAGGAAACAACATTCAAACTAATAATAATCATGTGGGAAGTTAACCTAAGGTGTTTCCATTTGTTTGCAGTAAGTACTTTGGAGTAAAATTGAGATGTATACTACCTTAATGTCAGAGCATAGAAGCACTGAGAAAGAAACTTTTTTGTCTTGATGAACTGAGGCATGAAACAACTTTAAACCTAGTCAAACTCATGTGGGAAGTTAACCAAAGGTGTTTCCATTAGGTTTGCAGTCAGGACTTTTGAGTACAATTGAAATGTATACTACCTTTATGTCAAGGCATTCTATTCACTGTGAAATCAACTTTTTTGTCTTTATGTGCACAGGTATGAAACAACTTTCAGACATCTCAGATTCATGTGGGAAGTTAACCTAAAGTGTTTCCATTAGGTTTAAAGTAAGTGCTTTGGTGTAAAATTGAAAAGTATACTATTTGTATTGTCTAAGCATTGCATGCACTGAGATAACAACTTTTTTGTGTAGATGTGTACAGCCAGGAAACAACTTTCAAACTACTAATAATCATGTGGGAAATTAACCTAAGGTGTTTCCATTTGTTTGCAGTAAGTACTTTGGAGTAAAATTGAGATGTATACTACCTTAATGTCAGAGCATAGTAGCACTGAGAAAGTAACTTTTTTGTCTTGATGAACTGAGGCATGAAACAACTTTAAACCTAGTCATACTGATGTGGAAAGTTAACCTAAGCTGTTTCCATTAGGTTTGCAGTCAGGACTTTTGAGTACAATTGAAATGTATGCTACTTTTATGTCAAAGCATTCTATTCACTGTGAAATCAACTTTTTTGTCTTTATGTGCACAGGTATGAAACAACTTTCAGACATCTCAGAATCATGTGGGAAGTTAACCTAAAGTGTTTCCATTAGGTTTGCAGTAAGTGCTTTGGTGTAAAATTGAAATGTATACTATTTGTATTGTCTAAGCATTGCATGCACTGAGATAACAACTTTTTTGTGTTGATGTGTACAGCCATGAAACAACTTTCAAACTACTCTTAATCATGTGGAAAGTTAACCTAAGGTGTTTCCATTAGGTTTGCAGTAAGTGCTTTGGTGTAAAATTGAAATGTATACTATTGGTATTGTCAAAGCTTTGCATGCACTGAGAAAACAACTTTTTTCTCTTGATGTGCACAGGTATGAAACAACTTTCAGACATCTCAGAATCATGTGGGAAGTTAATCTAAAGTGTTTCCATTAGGTTTGCAGTAAGTGCTTTGGTGTAAAATTGAAATGTATACTATTTGTATTGTCTAAGCATTACATGCACTGAGATAACAACTTTTTTCTGTTGATGTATACAGCCATGAAACAGCTTTCAAACTACTCATAATCATGTGGAAAGTTAACCTAAGCTGTATCCATTAGGTTTGCAGTCAGGACTTTTGAGTACAATTGAAATGTATACTACTTTTATGTCAAAGCGTTCTATTCACTGTGAAATCAACTTTTTTGTCTTTATGTGCACAGGTATGAAACAACTTTCAGACATCTCAGAATCATGTGGGAAGTTAACCTAAAGTGTTTCCATTAGGTTTGCAGTAAGTGCTTTGGTGTAAAATTGAAATGTATACTATTTGTATTGTCTAAGCAATGCATGCACTGAGATAACAACTTTTTTGTGTTGATGTGTACAGCCATGAAACAACTTTCAAACTACTCATAATCATGTGGAAAGTTAACCTAAGGTGTTTCCATTAGGTTTGCAGTAAGTGCTTTGGTGTAAAACTGAAATGTATACTATTGGTATTGTCAAAGCTTTGCATGCACTGAGAAAACAACTTTTTTGTCTTGATGTGCACAGGTATGAAACAACTTTCAGACATCTCAGAATCATGTGGGAAGTTAATCTAAAGTGTTTCCATTAGGTTTGCAGTAAGTGCTTTGGTGTAAAATTGAAATGTATACTATTTGTATTGTCTAAGCATTACATGCACTGAGATAACAACTTTTTTCTGTTGATGTATACAGCCATGAAACAGCTTTCAAACTACTCATAATCATGTGGAAAGTTAACCTAAGGTGTTTCCATTAGGTTTGCAGTAAGTGCTTTGGTGTAAAATTGAAATGTATACTATTTGTATTGTCAAAGCATTGCATGCACTATGAAATCAACTTTTTTGTCTTTATGTGCACAGGTATGAAACAACTTTCAGACATCTCAGATTCATGTGGGAAGTTAACCTAAAGTGTTTCCATTAGGTTTAAAGTAAGTGCTTTGGTGTAAAATTGAAAAGTATACTATTTGTATTGTCTAAGCATTGCATGCACTGAGATAACAACTTTTTTGTGTAGATGTGTACAGCCAGGAAACAACTTTCAAACTACTAATAATCATGTGGGAAATTAACCTAAGGTGTTTCCATTTGTTTGCAGTAAGTACTTTGGAGTAAAATTGAGATGTATACTACCTTAATGTCAGAGCATAGTAGCACTGAGAAAGTAACTTTTTTGTCTTGATGAACTGAGGCATGAAACAACTTTAAACCTAGTCATACTGATGTGGAAAGTTAACCTAAGCTGTTTCCATTAGGTTTGCAGTCAGGACTTTTGAGTACAATTGAAATGTATGCTACTTTTATGTCAAAGCATTCTATTCACTGTGAAATCAACTTTTTTGTCTTTATGTGCACAGGTATGAAACAACTTTCAGACATCTCAGAATCATGTGGGAAGTTAACCTAAAGTGTTTCCATTAGGTTTGCAGTAAGTGCTTTGGTGTAAAATTGAAATGTATACTATTTGTATTGTCTAAGCATTGCATGCACTGAGATAACAACTTTTTTGTGTTGATGTGTACAGCCATGAAACAACTTTCAAACTACTCTTAATCATGTGGAAAGTTAACCTAAGGTGTTTCCATTAGGTTTGCAGTAAGTGCTTTGGTGTAAAATTGAAATGTATACTATTGGTATTGTCAAAGCTTTGCATGCACTGAGAAAACAACTTTTTTCTCTTGATGTGCACAGGTATGAAACAACTTTCAGACATCTCAGAATCATGTGGGAAGTTAATCTAAAGTGTTTCCATTAGGTTTGCAGTAAGTGCTTTGGTGTAAAATTGAAATGTATACTATTTGTATTGTCTAAGCATTACATGCACTGAGATAACAACTTTTTTCTGTTGATGTATACAGCCATGAAACAGCTTTCAAACTACTCATAATCATGTGGAAAGTTAACCTAAGCTGTATCCATTAGGTTTGCAGTCAGGACTTCTGAGTACAATTGAAATGTATACTACTTTTATGTCAAAGCGTTCTATTCACTGTGAAATCAACTTTTTTGTCTTTATGTGCACAGGTATGAAACAACTTTCAGACATCTCAGAATCATGTGGGAAGTTAACCTAAAGTGTTTCCATTAGGTTTGCAGTAAGTGCTTTGGTGTAATATTGAAATGTATACTATTTGTATTGTCTAAGCAATGCATGCACTGAGATAACAACTTTTTTGTGTTGATGTGTACAGCCATGAAACAACTTTCAAACTACTCATAATCATGTGGAAAGTTAACCTAAGGTGTTTCCATTAGGTTTGCAGTAAGTGCTTTGGTGTAAAACTGAAATGTATACTATTGGTATTGTCAAAGCTTTGCATGCACTGAGAAAACAACTTTTTTGTCTTGATGTGCACAGGTATGAAACAACTTTCAGACATCTCAGAATCATGTGGGAAGTTAATCTAAAGTGTTTCCATTAGGTTTGCAGTAAGTGCTTTGGTGTAAAATTGAAATGTATACTATTTGTATTGTCTAAGCATTACATGCACTGAGATAACAACTTTTTTCTGTTGATGTATACAGCCATGAAACAGCTTTCAAACTACTCATAATCATGTGGAAAGTTAACCTAAGGTGTTTCCATTAGGTTTGCAGTAAGTGCTTTGGTGTAAAATTGAAATGTATACTATTTGTATTGTCAAAGCATTGCATGCACTATGAAATCAACTTTTTTGTCTT